>NW_013666377.1:317438-331653 GCF_000517525.1 Limulus polyphemus | reverse complement strand
AAACTCCACGTTAGCTGTTCGCCATTAAGGGCAGAGTTACCACCTATGTTAGAGACGCTACTTTCTCCACTGAAACTCCACGTTAGCTGTTCGCCATTAAGGGCAGAGTTACCACCTATGTTAGAGACGCTACTTTCTCCACTGAAACTCCACGTTAGCTGTTCGCCATTAAGGGCAGAGTTACCACCTATGTTAGAGACGCTACTTCCTCCACTGAAACTCCACGTTAGCTGTTCGCCATTAAGGGCAGAGTTACCACCTATGTTAGAGACGCTACTTTTCACATGGACCCCAGATAAATATTAGCTTGTATCTACATACTCTGTCATATTGATCCAGGGTTTCTGCTTGACAATTACATAAATTGATATAAAAACGTAATATTTATGTTAAGAAAAATATACAACCGAGAAAGTCATTGGGGGTCCATGTGGACCCCAGGTGTGCTGATGAGGGTTGAAATATTATCATGAGTAAAATAATATTATATAAATTACATTTTATGATAACTATGTTGTTTTTTTTAGAAATTAAACAGTACATGGGGTCTTAAAGTTTTATAGTATATGTTTGAAACCATGCTAATAGTTAGGTGATGTAGGATTTTGTATTTAAAAAATCATAACTAATTTGTAATTAATTAATTGATACACAGGATGGTCTAAAAAATTATCCAATGAAGAGTTACCACATCCTCCTAATCATGGTTAGTTGAGGGGACAAATATGTTATGATTGCATGTTCAATTCAGGAATCTTGTTACTAGTTGGTAGCACAGTTGTACCTGTTGACATCATTAGTAGTGAAAACTGTCAACACGATTCAATCTTACATCTCACTCAGAAATTGGTCAGTTGAGCTTTTCTTTCTAAAAACTAATCTTAATTCTCAAACGTATTTTAGGGGTCTGTGAGAATTTATTTAGTAAAAGTACCATTAAAACAGTAATCAAAAGTTTGTTGTTGGGCTTTAAATGATTAGTTTGAACTCAGTAGCACGTTTATTGTTATTCAAGGTTGAAAACAGGTAGTAGTGATGAATATAGGTTAAGCATCCTAGCGGTTAGTGTAAATTTTTTAAGGATGTATCATATGATCCTGTGAAGTCAAAACAGATCTGAAACAAAGAATGTTGTTAATCATTAAAATTACATGCTGTAATAATAATAATAATGGTAAAAAGTATCATTAAGTGCAAGTATACATGGCTCAGTTACTGTATGTATGTTCAGAAAATATTGCATGGCTAGACCCTAAACTTAGAGGCAAATACAGTGTTTCATTACCTCTAATTTTGATTTTCTTACACAACATTATGTAATATTTATTTTTTAAGTCATACAACTTTTTTAATTTAAAACTGTTAGTTGTGATGAAATGAGTCTTAATTTCATAGTCACTAGTTGATTTCCAAAAAATGTTACTCATAAATAATTGATTGGATAAATATGTTTGGAATCCTTTAATCTGTATAAGATCTTGGAGCATGACCAAGTTCTGCATAATTAAGGTATAGCAATGCATTTCATTAAGTCAGAATTGTGTATGCAAGCATTGTATATATCACTGCAGCATTTTGAAAGAAAAGAGTTGGTAAATAGTTGATGTTCTTCAATTTACTAACAAACAGTTTAAGAGGATAACAATGTTTTCTATAGAAATATGTATATTATTTATACAATATTATAAAAACTGGTGTTTGATCCTTTCGTGACCGAGGAACTTTGAGAAATAAAACTGCTAACCTTTAACTAATAAAATCAACTTGTGGTGTGATAGTTTTTTTAACCTGAAGAAATAAAAATGGCTTGCAAGTAGTTTATAATTTCTCCACTAGATGGTAGGACAGTACCTGAGGTTTAGGTTTACCGCCATTTATTGAATTGACCCATGTCCTTTTTAACTTTCATTCAAACAAACAAATTCCCTGATTGAAGAATTCTTTTTTTTATTTAGGGAGGTATAATGTTTGTGGCAATCAAAGGAGCTTTCAAGATCTACCTGAAACAGCAACAATACATAAGAAAATGCAAACGAAGAATATTAAATTTCAGTCAAGAGGTAGAAGACGTTTCCAATCAGCATCAACCAGATTCGTAAATTAGTGTAACTGAAAGATGCATAATTTTTATATTCCTGGAGAGTTGAAATTTTCTTTTAGTTATGTAATGTATTGTATATAACTGTGTGGTTGATCAGGTGGATTGATAGTGATGACGACCAGATGTGAACTAAAAATAACTAGAGAAAAATGATATACATTAAAATTAACTTGAAGCTAAATATTTTGGAATTGCTGCTTTTACTCTAAGTGTTTTAATGGTAATTACAGGAACATTATTTTTTGTTTACTTGCTTCATAATATTATCTTACTTATACGTATATTCAGCAAAACAAAACTGTCAATGTTTATATATATATTATGTGAACTTGAGTAGACAACATTTTTGTTAGAAGTTATAAAAATTTTCCCAGAAGTCTAGAGTGGTAATTCATTTCTAATGCGTGTAAAAAATTTCTGTTTTTAAACTTCGTTTCGGAGCTTCTAATATTATTTTCTGCTATAATCCTTAAATATAAAAAGAAAAACAGTATGATCTAGGTAAGTTAAAGAAAAAAGCTATTTGTCTGAAATTTCTTTCTTGACAATGTGAAATAGGTTTACATGCACATATTCCTAAAAATAAACAAGTTTTGGAAAAAATAGTGTTGTTGTTAATTTTAGCATTCTTAGAAAAACACAAGTGTTTAAACTTCCAGATAACCAATAGGAAAATATAAGGACAGTATTAAAAGAGACACTGCTTTCCATGAAATATTTAAAATTCATGTATACCAGAAGATAAACAGGGTAAGATATAGAATACTGATGAATCACTGCCTTCAAGGAAGTTAATTACACTTTAAGTAAATAATTTATATATTCAATACAATAGCGTGCTGTTAGAGATACAAGCAATGGTACCACAAGCCATATGATTCATGGTCAGTGATTTGACAGTGTAATTTCACCACTGGTAGACATGAGTGTAGGATGTGTCACTGCCCTATCAAGGAGGATATATGTACAGCAAGATATTTAAATATTGTACAACAACAAAAAAATTTTTTTTTTTTGAAGAGAGCCTTTGGTGTACTCTGTGAAGAAGAAAAACTAATACAGCAATGAGATTAAAAATCTCAACGAATCAGTTCTCAGCAATGCCCTCATCTATCAAGTAAAGGCTATGGTTACAAATTAGAACCTCCAATCCTCAACGTCATTGCAATAAAGCTGGAGCCCCCCCAATGGCACAGCGGCATGTCTGCAGATTTACAACGCTAGAATCCAGGTTTCGATACCCGTGGTGGGCAGAGCGCAGATTGACCATTGTGTAGCTTTGTGCTTAACTACAAACAAACAAGAAACAAGAGCACATGGTGACAAGTAATTTTAACTGTTTATTCAATGTGTACGAAAACAAATATATCTTATTCTAATTCCTAGAACATAGAATCTATTCTAAATAATTAAGGAACAAGGCTGAGATATTGCTCAAGGTAAGTCCATTTTCCTATACGCAATACATACTCTAAATAATTAATATTAAGGAACAAGGTTAGTGGTGCTCAGTATAAATCAACGTTTACAGTTGTTGGACAAAACAGAAACACCCAGAAGAAGAGACATAATAACGTGTGGTTCCAGCTATGGCTGTTAGAACTAATTCATGTGGAGGTCACAACTTGACATAAAGCTTGACAGTTTCATTCATACATGATGATCTTATATTGCTTTTGAATTTCACACAAAGCTACACGAGGGTTATCTGCGTTAGCCGTCCCTAATTTAGCAGTGACAGACTAGAGGGAAGGCAGCTAGTCCACATCCCCCACTGCAAACTCTTTGGCTACTCTTTTTACCAACGAATAGCCCATTGTGTAGCTTTGTGCTTAATTACAAACAATAAAGCTGGGAATATCTCCTGCTACTGTTAATAAGTCTATAAACAGTGACTTGAAATTAATGAAGGTTTCCAAGCCAAAGATCCACAATCTTCCACTGATAACTTAAAGCTAGCAGTTATTTTATATGAGTATAAAAGCCAAAGGAACTTGAATCAAGGCAATCTCATTCTCATTGAAAAACCTACTTATCAAGTCCCCCAGATGCAGATCCAGTGGACTTTGGTCTGTTTAAACATGATCTTGAAGGCTGGCCTACACATAATCTGGAGAAAGTTTGGCCAAAGATGTAGTTTAAGAGTGATTTCACAGTCTTTTGCAGAAGCTTGTTACGTAGGAAATTTTGTAAGTCATTTTAGTGACTTTGTATTTGTCTATCCTCTAACTATGATTTTAACATTTGTTGTGTTTTATCAAAAGTCAGTTTTTCAGAGAATACAATTATAATCAGTTCTCCAAGTTTTGGGGAACATAGTTTTATTGTGACACATCTCAGTTTTCAATTTAAAATATTTGATATTTGCAATTAGTGACTTGTCATCACAACTTTTAAATCTGTTTATTGCAAAGTTAGGGATAAACCATAAGTCATCTTGGTGACTTTGCATTTGTCTATCCTCAAACTGTTACACGAACAGAGAAGTAAAAATCTGAGTTAAAATAAACAAGAAGGAATCCTCAATAGCCGCGGCACTTGAAATTCTTTTAAGCATGATTAGAGTAAGTTAATATACAGAGACCTTTTCTTTTTCCTTTTTGCGCGCGTATATCCGATTCAATTTTATTACTCATCCCGATGTATACCAGACTACCCCCAAAATCGAAAGGGTTTAATCACCCGAGTACTCAACACTATAATTAGATCTCAAACCAGTCAAGAGATGACGGAGCTATGAGTCAAAAGTTTGTACTTGAAAAAACAAACAAACTCAAAGCCGTTCTATGAACAGCTATGCCGCAGCCAAAAATACTTGCACATTGACAAGGTTCATGTGTACAGCACTGAATAACAGGTATTGTAAAGATTAACAGCTTTATAAACACAAATTAAGTAACGAAAGGCAAACAAAAAAAATGAATATGATTACCCGGAGTAGTTTTGACGTTTCACGTGCGTTATTTTCAAGGGTATAGAGTGTGTGTGTATATATATATACAGTGACACCTAGCGAGTATTATTTTCTCGGTATATCCTAGAAAATGACGCACGTTGTACGTCAACATCAGTCGGGGTAATCATCTTCATATTTTTTTTTGTAAATTTTTGTTTGTTTTTCGTTACTTAATTTGTGTTAATCGTCACAACATTTATAGATAGCACAAAGTACTACCTAACTTCATTACTAAATAACAGGCTTATATATGTGTGTGTTTGTGTACTTAAAAAATATGTTCTATTTAAATTTTCTTGAGTGTGTTATTAGTAAATAATTTTTTTATTTACCAAAACTGATTTACGTAAAAAAGTAATGTATTAGGCACATTCATATTATTTAAAATTTAAAAAATGTTATTTGGACTAAATAAATTTAAAACTGAAGAGAAATATCTGTTAAAAATGTTTAAAAAAAGTTCAAACTTTCAGTTTAATTTAAGGTGTTTAAAATTACACTGCTGAAAATAACTGGTGACAGGAATTCCCTGCAGAAATTATAACCTAAGTTATGTCCCTCCCCTGGTTGCCCCCCAGTGGAACAGCGGTATGTCTGCGGACTTACAACGCTAGAATCCGGGTTTCGATACCCGTGGTGGGCAGAGCAGCTTTGTGCTTAATTACATACAAACAAACCCTCCCCTGGTGGCTCAGTGGCAGGTCTGAAGGCTTACCATGTTGGTTTCGACATCGAGGTGTATATAGCTCTTTTTTGTGTTTGACAACAAAACAAATGCATCCAATTTACAGTTTGTGGAAGGGTTTAATACTTTGCGATATCTGTCACTTTCGATGTTTTTAAATGCATCAAAATAAATATAAGAAAAGTAGTAGTAGTAATGTTATATGTGAGGGGTTGGATCCCCAGTTGATATTTTCTGCAGGATAATTTAAAACATTTTCTTCAACGATCAGGAAATATATTTTAAATCTGTGGATAAACTGCCTTTTGTTATAAAAAATTCACATTTTTCTGTTCCAACACTGGTATCTCTTTTCTGCTTTATTGCTGATTCATATGTAACTAGACCATAACAAATGAAAGAGGCATAGGCTGGCCCTGTGTATGTTTGTTTGTAGTTATGCACAAAGCTACACAATGGGCTATCTGTGCTCCGTTGTAAGTCAGCAGACATACCGCTGTGCCACGTGGGGGGGGGGGGGTGGCCCTGTGATAGAGCTCTGGACTTTGAATCTGTACGATACCACAAAATATTACTCGCATTTAAGCTATATGTGCATCACAAGAGTGACAGTGAATACCTTAGCGTAGATGGTGCTTCTGACTGGCTGCCTTTCCTCTGGTAAGTAGTTCAAAATTAGGGAAGGTGGCAGATATCCTGGCATGAACAGGGTAATAAAAATTGAATTATTTTATAATTAGTTTTATTTGATAAGTTGTTAAAAAAATATTACTGAGCTACACCTAAGTTTCGTAAAGTCGAAGATGACCATTTACAAGGCGTGACACACGCATATGTGAAATTAAAATTATACGGGTCTTTTAATTTGTTACACAAAATTTTTATCTGCACTAGTATCAAACATCAATTTTAAAATGGAGCAGGTATGTTTTTATTGGTGCTATTATACCTTGTCTGTTTGAACTTTAGATAGTTTATGTGGAAATAAGGGATTTTATTACATTGTCTCCATTTTTTTTATTCAGATTGAACGAAGCTAATGTACCTTAAATGATTAATATTGCACTCGTGCAAAAAGCAAAAACACTTTGGCTAAATTACAAAACACTGTTTTTCATCAGAGCTTTTAGTATACTCTTAAAGTTGTTCGGTACAATAACTGACAGATTGAAAGAGGAAAAACTCTGCCCTTAATGGCGAACAGCTAACGTGGAGTTTCTGTGGAGGAAGTAGCGTCTCTAACATAGGTGGTAACTGTGCCCTTAATGGCGAACAGCTAACGTGGAGTTTCTGTGGAGGGTCTTTTTTTTCCTTTTAATTCCATTTCTCCAAGAATTAATCTGAAGGTCATTATTTTTCATGTAGGAATAAAATCATTTCATACAAAAATCCCAAACATGATCTCAATTCTCCATGATGACCAATGCTACAATGAAATGGACGTGATCTTTTTAACTTGACCTGCTAACCATTAATTCTGAAAGTTTTACGGTTAATCTAATGCTTAAATGTAGTCCTCTGGTGGTTCAGCAGTAAGTTTATGAGCTTTAAAGCTAAAATCCAGGGTTTGATTCCCCATGATGCACCGAGCACCTATAGCCCACTTTATAAGTTTTATGCTAAAAAAACAACAACTTACCTGTATTCCTAGTTTAACCTCTAGACCATAAACTAAATCTAATCATAATGGTAAGGCTTCACAAATGCCTCACAAGTTCAAATACTTCTTTATTAACTTTTGTCATCAATCACTGATATATATAATCTGACTGAAATAAGTTAATAAAAAATAATCTTGCATGATAATTACATATTACAAATAAAAGAACAACAAACCACTTTCTTAGGTTTATCCCCCATACTCCTGAATACTTGTCAGTATATATCAAAAGCACATAGTTGTTTGATATTGCGATGCTGTATCCAACTGCTGATCAACCTTGATTTTTACTAATCAAAACAAGTACGATTCATACTGCCCGCCCTGTAACATTCAACTTTCACTAAGATCACAAGTATGATTCATACTGCCTGCCCTGTAACATTCAACTTTCACTAAGATCACGAGTATGATTCATACTGCCTGCCCTGTAACATTCAACTTTTCACTAAGATCACATTACATTGATCTACTCAATGAAATGATAGATCTAGTTCAATTGTTTTTGTTCATTAAACAATATTGTTCATATGGAATTTCAAATAAAGAAAAAAAACAAATTAAATTATACGTAGGCCTAGTTTTCTGATATTTTTTTGTTCACTGTTGCTATTTATCCTCCTCACATTTGTTTTCAACTGAATGAAATCACTACCTACGATAGAAAAAAATTATGCGATATAGCATTAATACTTTGTTTCCATTGTTCATTAAAGCAGTGGTTCCCAAATGGTGGTTCTCGATTAATAATAAATACTGTGTGATAAAAGTGTTATAAGAAAGACACATTTTGTATTTCCAAGATCATTATTTTTATAATTTATAATCAAGTAAGGGAGAAAAATCCCTGGAAAATATTTATATTTGGAGGGGTTCGTGAAATTTGACATTTTCATGAAATGTGTTCACGAGATGTTTAAGTTTTGGAGTCACTGATATATGGTATGTTACAGTGTTATACTTGTAATTATCAAAATCTCTTTCTCCGAAGGTCAGTACTAAAGAAAATCAGATCAGAAACCTTGGTTGTTTTATATAAACTTTCATAATCTTTGGTTTACCATTCTTATAGCATACAAACGGATATTATTGTTTAATACAGTGTGTAGGCCACATGATATAAGAGCTATATGTGGTTTTCACATGCTCACGAAACAATAACTTCAGACTCTACCTTCAGAGGACAATTACTTGATACAGGAATGTGTTGGTTAATTGCATGATAATCAGTAATTAGTTTAGCAACCAGCTGATTATAAACAGCTAAAAATTGCACAATTTTGACTCTTCCTTTACTGAAATTTCAAAAAGCATTGCTCTACAAAAACATTTTTATGTCTGCAGATAATCTTAGGTTATAGTTATTTTATCTTTCACTTCAGTCTCCTGCAAAACACACAAAACGTTTTACCTACTTTGTGAAAAGTTACGTGGGTTTCCAAGTTTGCTTGAACTTCTTTAACTTCATGAAATGCATAAAGTTTTAAAATCCAACTTAGAATTAATGTCTCTTCTCCTGCCAAAACTAGCAATAGAATATATGAAGAAGCAATTAATATGTAACATAAGATTGTAATCAGCACTTGTCTATAACTACAAACTTCAATAGGTGGAGTTGTCCAGTAACTGGAGGCTAGAAACAATTGCATTTCTATCTTCCCTTCTTATCTTGGTTAAAAGCATATTGGATTAAGTTTAACTTCTCTTTAATCTGTAAAAACTAACCTGTCAGATCTAGGCCTAACAAGATATGAAAGAATTATCAAGAAAATAATAAATCGACTAGTAGAGAGGCTACTCTAAGTAAGTTTTCATTGGCCACAAGACTATATTGCATAAGATAATTAAGGTCTAGACTGATTGAACATAAAATGAGTAAGATTTGCACTGTGGGCCATGAGGACTTGGCAAGGGATCATATTTAATGAAGTTAAAGTTTAACTTATTTTTCCATCACAATTAAGAATGAAATATTTCTTTCATGTGGATGATCCCCGATGATCCCCTTTTGAATATGCCTAAGCTGCTTATCAATTCTTGTATCCTTGATATGAATGAGCTTGTGGTGAATAAACTCTTAAGGTATTCTTCACATGTATTGAGGAACATTAATATTAAAGTAACAGAAGAGATGACATCCTGCATTATACATTGAACTATAAAACACCAGTAATGACTCGAACTACCCAAGGTGATTTTAAATGCAAGTGAAGGATGCATACTAAAGATTAGAGAGAAATTACTTAGCAATCAAGCAAAATATTTTTTTAATATCTCATTTATTATAGCTATATACTTTTAATTTATCTAAGATTATCTCAGAGTTCAGACTTTTGTTTCATAGTTGTGAATTCATTCATTTTGAGTAGTGTAAAAGTGCATATGATTTTATGAACTTCATAGCTTATGTTTTTTATGTTCGTAGGCCATGTGGTGTATATAATGGACCTAACTGACAGAATGCTGTATAAAGTTTGTCCATTTGTTGCAGCAGGTGTTGTTGTAGGTTCTGTTTACTGGACAGCTGTAACCTATGGGGCTGTCACTGTCATGCAGGTAGGTTCTTGTTTATGGAATAGATACTCTGTTATTTTGTAGTTTTTTTAACTTCATATACATGGCAGTAATATTAAAATACTTTTTTAAAATTATCCACAGTGGGTTAATGGAAGATCATTATTTATGAACTTGCATTTGTGAAATGAAAAGAGAAAAAAAAAAGACTTAAGTCTAAATTTGGTCAGTGTAAGTGAAGAAAGGTGTAAGTTAATGTCAACTTCTTCAGGTTGATTGAAGTAATTAATTGAATCGTAAAATAGAATGAATGTTATACATGTATTTTTTAATATAAATTAATTTTCTTCAGATAGGTATAAGATTTTGAGTTTTAATAATTGTAGTTGTGATGGACAATTACCATTGCTTCCAAATGAATAATTTACCTACTTTACTGCTAAGAGATATTAAACACATGCTGTAAAACTAACATTTTGTAACTTGAAAGTGTTTATTACACTATAGTTATTACTGTTATTTTTTAAGTAAATATATTTCAGTAACTAAGTGTGGAAACTGTTATACATATAGTACATATCATTGATAGTGTATTTAAATTATTGATATCTTGGTTATATATTGTTAGAACTCAGTCCTGTTTTACCAGTAATTTTGTAGTTATGATTAGTTTGTAACCATTAGTACATGCTTTGGCACAAAACCATTTATTAATGCTTAAAAGGATTTTTATTGTGTCTTTTAGCTTATTTATTTGTTAGTACTTTTCTTTTTTCCCCCTATATTTCAATACTTTCTCTCATTAAATGCTATTTGTTTTATTTGGTACCTTTATTTAAAAAATCACTGATGTCAGTATCTTATATTTGTGTTTGTATGTTTACTAATTTCAACAAGATATCATTTTTGTAAATCAGCCTCTTCAAGGAGAATTTATTGGTTTTATCTCTGGGAGAAAAATAATTTTTATTCTTATTTCTTTCATGTAGTGTGAACCCTAATTTTTCTAAACTTACCATCTATTTAAGATAATTTTCCATACCTGTTTGTATAAATCAATTAGCTTAACATCTCTTTTTCAATCTGTCTCCAGGTGTCACCTTTATTTCACTTAAACACTTAAGCATAGCTTTAGTTTATTTTTTTAACTATTTCTAAAGCAAAATATTCCTAACACCTTATTACATAATGCTCTTGTCACGGCCAACATTGTACCAGAAATGGAACTCACTTACAACAGTACATGGAAAAATATACTGAACATTTCCTGGAAGACCAGATGACCTTCATGAAATCACTCAACTCCCTTTATATATTACACCATTCGATTACACCACCATTCCCAGTTTAACCCTGAAGAAGATAGGGTTTAATATTACTGTAAATCACCATTAGGAAATTGTTTGTGATAACAGACTTTTCCAAAATCCATTTGTTTCCACAAAGTTTTGTACTGTGCTTGAGTGAATTATCTGTCATCCTGCATTGAAAATCATCTTGCATATATAATGTTAGTATAAGCAGAGTGATAAAACAGACTATTGGTAAATGTGTGAACTTTTCAATTTAACCCAGTCATAAATTATTGCAAGATTGTTTTATGGTTTAAAACATGAGACTGAGAAAATATTTTATTGTTGATTTTGAGTTCTAAATATTAATGATTTTCAGGTCTTGGGCCATAAAGAAGGCCTCACTGTGATGGAGGAAGCAGACCCTCTATTTTTGTTAGTAGGACTTCCGACAATCCCAATCATGCTTATTCTTGGAAAAATGGTTCGTTGGGAAGACTTTGTTCTTAAATTTTGGAGAAGACATTGTGGATGGCTCAAGTTATTTTCTGGCAGTGTTTCTGCTTCATCATCATACTATGAACAACCTCCTACCAATGGTTTTAGTTTTTCGGACCCAATATCAGCTACTAGAGTACTTTGTGGAGCTCTGATGCTACCCACAATTGCTACAGTTTTTGGTAGAGTCTTCTTTAATAGCATTCCCTCGAGTCTACAGAGAACACTTCTGGTAAATTTCAATATTTCATGAATGCTATTTACAGAATACAAAACATTATCTGAAACTTCTTAAGTTTGTTTCTTTAACCCTCATCAGCACACCTTTGAAAAGTTAAGCTGTGGAATACCTGGGGTCCAACTAGACCCCAGCACAAAATTGTAATTATAGTAAGCTCTGGATTCAGATTCCAAAACCAATTGCATTGCAATTTTTATTAGGGTTAGCATGCAATGTGAACAACATAAAAGTATATGTATTCTGGAGGAAGTATGTTGACAAATCAAGAAGTTGCAAAATTACATTGTTCCTCAGTATACAAATAAGTAGTATTAAACCATTCCTTACACAAACAGTGTATCAGAAGAATGCTGAAGTTTTATTATACTCTTATATTCAAGTCGTTATCCACCAGTATATGATGAGATTACCTCAATACTGCGAAATTCAACTCAGAGAATACTGAAAGGGTACATTGTGGGTCTACTTGGGTCTGACCAGATCCTAACATAAATGTATCTTTATAGTAGGCTATGGATTGAAAATCCCATAATCAGGTTATTTACAACAATTATCAAACAGGGTTTCTATAAAATAGGGCATTATAAGCAGTCAGCATAGAGAAAACTTGTTGAGGAATGAGTTGAACATATATATATTTACCACAATGATGTTATAAGTGAACAGATGAGATGATACTGTAGTACTTTGATCAATTATCTTCTTTAACAGCCTATATAGTGAAATAAAGGTTTAGAAATTTGTTTTGTATGGTACAGAGCGAACTACATATATAGTGCTGGTATAAAAATTTAATTACTAATAGAAAGTAAAAAATAATACTAATTACTAGTTTTAAACTTTAAATAATTTTTTAATTTAAACTATTCTCTGTTATATCACAAAGTTTTTAATAAAAAGCAAACCTCATTAATCAAGAGAGAGAGACTAAATTAAGAAATCAACAAATATTGTTCCAGTTTTGTTTTCTATACATTCTATAAATCCTTATAAGTTTAGTGAATGTTGGTATACTAAGCCTAAAGTAAAGACGTAGTGTGGGATCATCTGGCCTAGAGCCAAGTGCATAAAATTTATCATGAAAGTAAAAATATCAATTCAGTTTTAAACTTAAATCGTTTTTGAATTGAGCTATTTTCTGTTATATCACCAAAGTTTTTAATAAAAAGCAAACCTCATTAATCAAGAGAGAGAGACTAAATTAAGAAATCAACAAATATTTTTTCCAGTTTTGTTGTCTATACATTTCATTTTATACTTTCACTACATAGACTAACAACAATATTAGGTTATACTTCTGTATAACATGACATAAAAGCCATTGTTGGAATGTAGTGTTACTAAAATGCACTGGCTTTTCTAAATATTAGAAGTTGTTAATCCAACTGATTTTTACCAATAATTATTTTATGATTATGCAATGAATTCATTTCATGGATGATCTTCATTTTTATTGGCTCACAAAGGAATTTACCAACTTTTGACTGCCTTGACTGCACTTTTTCTGCCTCGTTGTTGGTCAAGCTTGATTTTGCAAAATTAATTTATTTCAGTTAGCTATGAAAGGTGAGGTTAAGGTATACTATGGGGTTAGGGTTGTAGTACTTGTTCTATCATTTTTGAAGGGTTATATGCTAGTCTTCATCATAATACTTACTTCATAGAACAATAAATCTTTGTGTTCTTCACTTGTCAGTTTCAGTGTCTGAAAAGGACAAGAAATTTTCAATAAAACCCACTGAAAAGAATGTATTATGACTAATATTTCAAGAAATCAAATGTAACGTGACACATAGTTGCTTTTATATAGGTTAGATGCTTGTGCATATATTGCTCGAGTTGCTAATAGTGATTGGTTGTAAACTGTGAGTGTCAATGTTAAGTTTAACACACTTGAAAAAAAATAGCAAGTAGTACAGGAATTTAATTCTCTGGCAGCATTTCGTGATATACTGAATATTGAGCATGCTGTTTACAGGTGGATGGTGGTTTGGGCATTGTGAAAGAGAAGGGTAAAGCAGTGAACAAGATTATGATGTGACCCATTTCAATAAATATATCATAATAAAGTTCCACAGTTGCCTGAGCATGACTTTGGAGAAAGACTGAAGATGGATGGCATTTTATTGTAGGAAACATATGTTTCTGGTAGTCTGCTCTTTTTTTTATAGCTTTTCTAACACTCAACTGAACAAGTTTAAGGCAGGAAAAGATTTCTTAACATATTGATTAGCAATTGTTTTAAATAACTTAAAAAAAAAAAAAAAA
>NW_013666377.1:303289-316633 GCF_000517525.1 Limulus polyphemus | reverse complement strand
AGTTACTTGTAGCAGGTTGGTTTTTTACGGGGTGGAGCTGCTTGCCCCTTCTCCTTTCTCATCCTGGACTTGGGACCAGGCAAAGGCGGAGGTTGGCAAGTTTGGTGTGACGGGGATACGAACTCGCGACCCTCAGATTACGAGTCGAGCGCCCTAACCACCTGGCCATGCCGGGCCTGAAATGTAGATAGTAATGGAGGAGAACTGGTTTAAGTTTACAGTTCTGATGTGCATGACGTATATATATTTCAACTAACAGTTTGATACTACTGAATATTGTTCTATTTGCAGTGTGGATAGATATTTGATACTCAAGCTGTTAACAAAGTAAAAGGTGATCAAAGTTCGTACTCGAATTTCATTAACTTGAAGATGACCGTTTAAAAGACGTACCACCAGGCGCATATGTGCAATTAAAATTACACGTGTCTTCTGATATGTTAATGTAAAACGTTTTTCTCTTTTTCGTTGTTTATTTCCTTCTTAGTACCAAGCCTTTCCAAGTAAATATATCTATATATATATCACTTTATTATTGTAAAACGTAAATGGCAAAGTACATACAAAACAATATGTTGAAACAAGAACGTAAATATCCATTTCACAGTATCATCCACTTAAATAGAAAATCGTGAATTTACTCTCGACTACTATGTTTAGCGATAAACCACTTTCTTATGGCTATATTCGATTTGCTTTGGAACTATCTCGGTTTTATGTCGATACGATCGTTTACCTGATTACGTTTAAAATTGATGAAGTTGGAAAATCCAGGGCATTGAAGCACATAGAACAGAGAAGTCATAGGAAGTTGATGTAAGTACCCTCCGTTTTAAAGGTTATAGCTTTAAATGTCAAAGCGTAATAGACGTCAACGATAAAAAAAACCCTAAAAATCATTGATTCAGCAATAGAAACACGTTCCAGATAGACCTTCCCGAATAAAGTTTTTGACGTAGAGCAGGATCCCTAGAGTATGGTGGTGATCAGATGGCCTTGAGAGGTACGGATAAACTTTCTTGTCTGGAAAATGTATAGAAAAAGTCAGTGACAAAAATCCAAGAATAAAACAGACTAGTCTTTGATACCTGTGCATGATGTTGTTCGGATCAAATACTGATTTCAACGATCACCGAACAGTCAATTTCGTCTGCTGTTTTATCTGTTGAGAGAAGACTTGATTTCAGTCACACAGGTTTACAATGGTAGTTGAAAGTCACTTCATATTCATTTATTTAAATATCGAAGGTCATTTATTTTTCTTACAAAACAAAACTTCAATGATTATAAACAGAAGATAAGGTGTTGCCTTTTTTTTTGTACGCGTTGTAGCCGTGGATGGCTTCGTAAGTTAGTCCTGGTGGTTGCTCCTTAAAGCTTTAATTGTTGTTTGCTTTAACTCTTAATAACCTTTTGAAGAAGTAAATTATTTTTATACAGTTACAATAACCTTCTGACTTAAACACACGTTCATTCTTTTCACTTTAACTGTTGTTTAACACAATTAGCGATAGCTTCACCACTCGACATCGTTAATATTTATATGTTTAACTGAAATTTCAGAGAATAATGTTCATCCAAGTTAATTCACGTTAAGTGATTAAAGTGTCTTTCTGATAATATCCATTTTATTTTTTAAATGGTTTCTTTGGTGTTATAATTGTCCCAGTTGTGATATGAATCTACTGTTGCTCAATCTATTTATTTCTCGCAACTAGCAAGGTGTCTTTGTAATAACACCTGGGTTAAAGATTTTTGGAGATGCTTAACTGAATCGTATACTGCATATTTTAAATTTTGTTTTTCCCGCAAGTTAACATACAACAGGTTGTAACTGTCATCTAGGGCTGAGTGTGTGCTGAGCTATGGATCCATAGTTCGCGCCCTGTTACCGGCAAAAATATCGCGTTCTACACTTTGTAACCGTAGGTGCGCTCTAAAAGGATGGTCAAATCCCATTGTTTCATTAGAGAAGCCCATGATTTGGTGGTGTGTGAAGTTGACTAGCTGTCTTCCCACTTGTTTATCATATCAAAATTAGGAAGGGCTAGTGGCACCGGTAACTCTGGGGACTTAATACTGAAAACCGTGGTGGGAATAGCTCATTGTGTAGCTATGCCCTTAACTACAAACAAACATTTCACGTCAAGAGCCTAAAATACCACTTAAATATACGCTATGGTTACTAACTACGCATGTTTTATGGTCGATGTTTTAGCTGATTAATTCGTAAATTAATTTAAACGTCTGTCAATTTACTTGATTTTTTTTCAGATTTCTCACTGTAAGAAAAAGTCATCTGTTGAACCTTCTTTTATATATTTTGTTCTCGTATTTTCTAATTCCTTTTGTAGATTATTTCAAACACAATTGGCTTTATAACATGTACATTAGAAGCCATTGGAGTAGTTGGTGTAATGTTACAAATAAACATTTTCTAACGAAATGTCCAGTACTATTATTTGTATGTGAACCCTTTGCTTTACACAAAACTGGAAGATAAATCATGTCATGAAGGAATGTCTTGATGGAATAGAATCTGCCTTCACTTAGCAATTGAGGTGATACCAATTTTATATAGATAACTGACATAACTGGTTGAGATGCAACCCTAAACTTGTACGTACTCCTCATGATACTTTACTGTAGAAGTTCTGCATTAACCATGGTCCGTTTTCCTCTCCGATGTAAAAAAAAAACTGTGGCCCAAAGATTCCAACTTAGATACATCTGTAAGTAACACACATCCCCAGCTTTGCTTAGTCCACTGTTTATGGTCCTATACACACGTCAATCTTTTAGTTGGGCTACCTGTTCTCAGCAACGATTTCTCGAGCAGCTATTAACAACAGTGCAAGTCTCACGTAAACTCCTCAGAGTCTTACATCAGCTCTTAAGAAACTTGAAGGTTTGCGACAATTCTTCGTAAGAAATATCCAAGTATCCATGACCAATCAAAAACACTGATTACTACGCGCTTGTCATGCAGTATTTCAGTCCTGGAAACATGAATGTAACACTACTACTACTATTATTGGGTGTAATATGGCTGCCTACACTTTTATAGACTTTATACTCGTAACACTTCCTGATTGATTGGACTGTACTGTGGTGCAGTTCATCCTCGTACAATAATGGAATGGCATTTTCGTAGTATTACCTTTTATACCATTTTCCTCACCGTTTCCTTAGTTACTACCAATGCTGTTTATATACTTTTATTTACTTCACATGTCTTCTGATCATTTTTGTTTATCATAGCTTCGAGTAAAATATTTTGGTTAGTTCAGCTTAAGTTTAGATGTAAGACATTTGCGACCTTAAAAATTATTTAACATTTCGATTTGAAAATAGCGGCTAACTATGATATTCAAGGCCAGGTGTAGACACTACTCATCCTAGAGATGGAACCTAGCGACATTATTGAAAATGTCGAGGGTAAAATCCAAAATAATGATAGAATTCCTCATGACCAGCGGAAATTAATATTTGCATAAGAAACCAGCTGTACGATGGAAGAACCTTTTCCAGACTAAAGTATTCGAAAGGAATCAACTGTGTATATAGTTTTTAAGACTCCACGATGGGGCGCAAATCTTTATTAAGACACTCGCAGAAAAAACAGTAACCTTGGAAATTGAACCTGGCGTTACCATTGAAAATGACAAAGCCAAAATTCCGGATAAAAAAGTGTAAAAATAATTGATTCTCCACTGTAGTGGCATGTAGATCGTTGTCAAAACTCTTACAGGCAAAAACCATTACCCGTGAATATGAACCCAGTGATGTTATTGAAGATATGAAAACCAAAAATCTAAAATAAATAACGTATTACTTGAGACCAGCAGAGGTTATTTTTTTCTATAAAGCAGTTGAAAGATGAACGAAATCTAATTATAATATTAAAAAAATTGTTGCCTGGATTGTGAAACTGAGAATGAGACCCGTTGCCACAAAAACGCGCTCCGTGTTTGGAGACGTGGGTGAGCTATAAGAGGGAGGGTGAAATCCCTGTGACAACTGAGACACAAGATTTGGCTTGGGTTACTGTGGCTTATTTGCCTTTCCTAGAGACGATTGTGCGAAGATAACGCTTGTGTAGCCATGCGTGAAGTTCTGAAACAGACTAATAATTGATGTATTCCCAGTTTTTATGAGTGTGGCGATCTTGATTTTGGAGGATTCAGTGTGACCTAGTGGTTAGCGTGCTGGAATGTGGATCCGAGGGTTCATGGCTCGCGTCTCATTACTGGAAAAATACATATCTATGTAATCGCACTCCGAAATTTTGGGCTGTGGATGGGTTATAAGAGTAACGGCCAAATCCTTATTATTCGATTAGAATAGCCAAGAGTTGGCGGTAGGTGCTGTTGACTAAATTCTTTCGCTTTAGTTACTCAATTTTGCTTGCACATCTGAAACATACAAATAAACTATTTTTTAGTCTGGTTGATTTAAATCACGTAACTAGTTGATCGCCATAAACTGAAACCATCGAGCTAGTATTCATGTTTCCAGTAAAGTAATGGATAACTGTACTAGGAAATCAAACGAACATAATATCACCTGCATTTTAATATGTTGAAAGTTCAAATATATCATTACAGTACTAGTAAACATGACTATCAGGATCTTTAAAGATATTTATTGTATATCTTACCCAGCTACCTTATTCAAATCGTCATTATATCATATATCTTCATGCTAAACCCGTTAGGCATAATCTGAGGTAAATTTAATACGTCAGCAAACACTAAACCGAAAACATTATAAAGCAGCACCAGAAAAATAAGTAATACAATAAACTAGAGCTGAATAAGAATCAACCTTCTCTCAAGATGCCAGAGCTGGAATAAGAATCAAACTTCTCTCAAGATGCCAGAGCTGGAATAAAAATAAATCTTTTCTCAAGATGCCAGAGCTGGAATAAAAATAAATCTTCTCTCAAGATGCCAGAGCTGGAATAAAAATAAATATTTTCTCAATATGCCAGAGCTGGAATAAGAATCAAACTTCTCTCAAGATGCCAGAGCTGGAATAAAAATAAATATTTTCTCAATATGCCAGAGCTGGAATAAGAATCAAACTTCTCTTAATATGCCAGAGCTGGAATAAAAATAAATATTTTCTCAAGATGCCAGAGCTGGAATAAAAATAAATCTTTTCTCAAGATGGCAGAGCTGAAATAAAAATCAACCCTCTCTCTCAAGATGCCTTATAGAAAGCCTGAACTAATCGCGAATGGTATTAATATGATTGTAATCTTAGCATCTATTCAAAGATGCTAGCACATTCCAGTGAATTTTCAAATGAATAAAAACAAAAACACGATTACAATGAGTGAACGAAAAAGTTTTGATTTAATTAATCAGATAATTTTAGTTTAAAAAATAACTTTGTACATTACAAATACCTTTACATCAGTAGATTAATCTACATCTCCCATGTGTTTGAGTGTATCACTCAGAATTCGATTTCATATGAACTAGTCTTCGCGTGTATTAATAATATTTCCATTCACGTGATATTTCAAGTTCTCTGTTTTATGTTCATTGATTTTTTCTCTCTAATGGGTTAGAATGTATTATATATAGCAAGTTCACTGGAGTTTCAAGTCAATTTGTTGCCTATGCAAGTTTTCCATTAGTTGTTCGAAGATAATCTACTGATTATATTCAGACTGCACTTTTTTATTTTGCATTTGAATAACTGAATATTTCATGACTATTCGTTTTAATTCACGAGTTTATTAGAATTGCAGCATTTTTCTCTTTATTTGCAAGCAGTATTACCGTATAGCAGGAACGTACAACACTAGCTTTTCCTTTGGTACAAACTCCACTGGGAATCATTTAGGGTTTTCGTTACTGAAGAGCTAAGATAACAGTTAAGTTTAATTGCAGGTCGGCACCATAGTCTTGGGGTAATCGGGCAGTTGGCTTATAAGATACAAGATTGAAAAATGATCCATTCACGGTGCTGGTAGTAAACAGTGAATAGATATTGGGAACTAAATTTCACGGAAGACTCTTCATACCATTTACGACTCGAATAATATAGCAACCAATTAACCGTGAAGATGCAAGAACATTAATTAAATCTACTCATCAAAAGAAGCTATTCAAATTTACGAAGAAGCTGACAAGCGAAAGTCAATAACTACTAGCAAGATTTGAACAGCCGTTTAGATAGATAAGATGTACAAAGACAAATGGATCCATCGCTGTAACTGCGAGGATTGCTGAAAGCAAAGAAAATTGTATTAGAAAGTTCCAGACAGGAAGATATTGTGACTGGAAATTGGTATAGTATGCTGGGCATCTAGCGTAAAGTTTCAAATATTTAGACAGGAAGATTGGATTGAGCCCTCTGTTGTCAGATCTGTCTAGCTCTTCTTGCGTGTTACACTTCAAACTAAATAAAGTTTGAGGGGGTTCTCAGTCTTGTGTGTCTCTAAAAGTGGAGAAAGCAATCACAAGCACACATTTATTCTTTATGTAACATACCATTAAAACAAAGATAACCGGATAAGTCTCCAAACAAAACAAAACCACCGCTCTGTATAATTAGTTGGAAGATTTCAGTCGTGTGGTAAATATAATTTTAGTATTTGGCTAAGCTGGTTGGTACAAATATGTATTAGGATGAAAAATATATATATGCAACTTGCTATACGTTTTGTTTCCGTGATTGGTCAGTTTATCCCACACTCGTGATTAATATTACTGTTTAGATAAGTCTGTAAATTTTTTAAATGCTTAAAATGGGCCTTTTTGTAATCCACACTTTGTTATTGATAAGCTCACAGTTGTGGTTTACCGTTGTCAAGCTTGCTGGTACGAACTAGGTATAACTAATTTGCCGTTTCGAAGAACATACTCATCCTCTGCAAGACATCGATTTAAGTTGATTTAAATAAGGTAATATTAATTAGCTATATCTATATTTCGACAGTATAATGCTTTGGTATGTGTAAGTAACTTTCCATGAATAGAATTAAGTGCAATTTACTTCTATTTAATTTACCAACTCATCATAACAATTTGAAAAATTTCAATTCCTGTAAAGAAGACTTTTCTGTTAAGAAAGTAAGGGACTAAACAAGAGTTTGACATCCCCAATCCATTTCTCAAAAAAAAAAATTAGGGACTTATTTGCTAAAATACGTAAGAGATCACTAATAATAATATGATATATATATATGTGTGTGTGTGTGTGTGTGTGATTATTATGTACTTAGCAGGTACGCCCTCTAATTAGAAATTCTGGATCCACCGATTCATATACAAAATATATTCGTGTTTGAGCCTAGATGTTTTCTTCCTACCCAGTATTAATAAGTAAGACTTTCTTAGGTCAGAAGATTCGTGTAAAAAATATTAGAAGATTCTTTAACAGAATATAGGTTTGGTTTGTGTTAAGCAAAAAGCTACACCATGGGATATCTGTGCTCTGTCCACTGCTGATATCGAAACTTGATTTTTAGCAGACTTACCGCTAAGCCATCAGGAGCTAACAGAGTTATTTTGTGTGTTGAATTTTGTGCAAAGCTATTAGAGGGATACCTGCGCTAGTTATCTCTAACTTAGAAGTGACAAACTAAAGGGAAGGCAACTAGTCAACATCATCCACAGCTGAAAAGGTAAACATGTTCGGTGATGGGATTCGAACCCGTGACCCGTCGATTGTGAATCGAGCGCCTTAAAAAATGAGCTATACCAGGTCCTGGGGTAAAAGAACTTAGGCACAGGGAAATGGTATCATCTATATAAAAAAAAATAACATGTGTGCGTGCGTGGGGAGCTTTGTAAACTTTATCAAACCATGCAAAAATTTAATTAAGAATAGGGAAGTATCAACTACGTCACCACTTGCGTAAGGGAATAGTTGGTGTAGATAGTACTATGCATTATAAAGGGAAATGTATATGAGGAATTGATCTGTCATCCCTCAGAACCTCATCACAGACTTTGGGGAATGGATCTGTCATCCCTCAGAACCTCATCACAGACGGTAGTGTTTATGTGTTAAAGTTTTGTATGTGAATTTCATTATTTGCTTAAAGATACTTAAAGTACCGATACCATCACCCTGTTGAGTCTTAATACTTACCCCCGATACCCAGGTTTTGAAAGCATTGCTAGATCTGGTGTCTCTTATTAAATAAGTCTATCGGTTTGTAATTTTTGAACAGACCATTCGGCTCAAAGTGTCTTTTGTATTAGAGGTGTTTGGTGAGCATTATGGCATAGCTTTAACCCACCTAGGCTTAACTCTACAGTCACTGAGACGCCACGCACAGCTCTCGTATTTCTTCAAAACCCTACGTGCCTAACCTCTCATGTGACTAGGCTTAACTGTTTTAGTTATTTTACATACACAGCACTGCCTTTACATTTTACAAACTTTGTGCATTAAAAAACAAAATACCACAACCAAAAATAATGTTTTGTACGCGAAACACGAGTTTTCCCCCTATTTATCATTTATAAACAGTACGTCATTTATACGTGTTAATAGGAATGAAAGTTGAAACGATAACGTTTTAATTTGTTGATATTGAAGAATCAAGTGACTTCAGTATCATATTTAGCTAAATGTCAGACATTTCTTTAAATGAAATACTTTAGAATATATTTAACTTTACTGCTATAAGTTTCATGTGCATAATATTAATACTAGCATTAATACCCTATTCTCAAACTGAACAATATTAACCTATTACATATTATAATTGAATATTTTTAGAAACTTCAGGTATTTGTAGGTTTATTTGTAAGGAAATCTAACACACAAGTTTCCAAGTTTTTCGTGTCAGATTACTTGGCATTATACAGGTCTCCATTAATACTTAACTCAGCCAGCTGCGTTAGCATTTGATTTATTGTCTAATTCAAAGTGATGAATATCGTTGCCATGCTAAAGGTGATTTTTCGAAACGTTAAAAAATTTAATGAAAGAAAAAAACTGATCACAATTCTGATATACTAACCCAAAAATGTGTATGGTTATCACTGGGTTAAGAGAAATCACCAGGTAGATAGTATGTGTAGATCTAAATAAACATTTATTTTGTCAAAAAGAAATAAAAAATCGAAACCACTAAAGAGTACTACCTATCGTCATTATTTACTTGTGGCCCGGCATGGCGAGGTGGTTAAGGCACTCGACTCGTAATCTGAGGATCGCAGGTTCCAATCCCCGTCCCACCAAACATGCTCGCCCTTTCAGCCGTGGGGGCGTTATAATATAACGGTCAATCCCACTATTCGTTGTTAAAAGAGCAGCCCAAGAGTTGGCGGTGGGTGGTGATGACTAGCTGCCTTCCCTCTAGTCTTATACTGCTAAATTAGGGACGGCTAGCGCAGATAGCCCTCGTGTAGCTTTGCGCGAAATTCAAAACAAATAAAATAAACAAATTATTTACATTTCTTCCAGAATATTTTTATTAGCCTTTACACGCATTGTACTTCATTACACAGGCTGGGAGTGGCCTTCTGATTATCGTTGTGGACAGTAGACTCTGAATGCTCAATGTTCGCGCCCTGTTGTCGCAAGAAAGCGCTCCGTGCTTTGAGGGCCGTGTGTGTGTGCGTTGCAAGAGAACATAAAAAGATATAACCTGCCCAAATTCTAAGAATGTATGCCAATATTTTATGGATGCAAATTATTGTTGTCATGGCTCGATTGGAGTAAAACAAGAAGTGGCGGTGGATGCTGTTGACTAGCTGCTTTCCTCTCTAGACTATCAGTAGAAAATTAAAAACGGATTAGGAAGTACTACTGACAGCAAAATGGTGTTTCTGGCGCTCTGTAATGTAAAACACTTTTATCATTCAGCTACTATACAGTTTCACTTTGTTGTGAAATGAAATATTTCTACTGATGCAATAGACATATCGTCACGATTTTAAATTCAACAAATCATCGAGAAAAACCTTCAAATTCATCACTTTTTCCAAGGTCTGTTCTCGGAGAATCAAAGAGTGAACAGGTGCTCTCTACGATATATTCATAAAAACTATGCAGTTGATGGTATTAAAACAGATGAATCTTCCAAGAACATGAAAACAAACAGAAAAAAGTTAACGTTAGACTCAAATTTGAAGCTTTCAACTGAGGAGAGAGAGAGAGAGAGAGAGAGAGGATGGACGAAAGACTGAGTAAACTCTCTTTACGTAAGGTATTGCCAGATAACAAACGCTGTCCGAGAACATCGTTAATTGGTTACTCTACTGACACGTGCTCAAGCTTGAAAGTATGGACGACCAAATAATACCGTTGATCCCTGTATCACGTCGACTCACAAATATATATATATATAATTGATTTCGGTGGCAAAGTAGTATCACACCATTCACTCTGAAAGCCCCCCCCCCCAGTATCGATCGTATCTTGGAAATAGTATTTAAAATATTAATCTCCTTTATATGCATGCATGACTTTTACCATCAAATTAGTTTTTGCGCTATCATTCACATATAATCATAGGCGAGGTCTCAGAAACTTGCTTGGAACTTTGATTTTGTAGCTGGAAGGGCTAGCAGTGCGTGGAAGGCAACTATAAGCTAGATTCCTAGCATAATATGTAGTTCAGCTGCTTCGTCTTGACATCTATGTCTGATTAACGTTACTAAAGCTGGACTGCAGTCTTTTTTAGGAGAATCGTGAAGTCGCGCTGCAAACCCTGCTTTGATCTCCAGTGTGAAACACTGCACTCAAGCGGAATCTTATATCAACATTTTCAGTCCGTGAAACCTCATAATGCCTATATTAACATAATTATTTACGTATGATGAGATAAAACACTGATTATTTCTAGACTTCAGTATGAGACTTTAAACAAGTATAATATGTTAGCCTTAACTTATGATGATATAAAACACTGATTATTTCTAGACTTCAGTATGAGACTTTAAACAAGTATAATATGTTAGCCTTAACTTATGATGATATAAAACACTGATTATTTCTAGACTTCAGTATGAGACTTTAAACAAGTATAATATGTTAGCCTTAACTTATGATGATATAAAACACTGATTATTTCTAGACTTCAGTATGAGACTTTAAACAAGTATAATATGTTAGCCTTAAAAAATTGAATATAAAATCCTCTGTTAAATACTTTTTCATAGTAGAAGTGAAATCAGCATGGCAACGACATCCATATTTGCGCGGGTTTTAATGATTACGTTTCTCGTCAATATCTTGAAGTGTATCAATATCTTAATGATTTGAGATAATTTGACACTACATATTAAGCATTTAATTAGAAATCATTTTTATATTTATTTAAAGTGCAATTGAATATTTTTAATTAAGAAATAAACAACGCTATAAAAATGCAAGCAGATATATATATATATATACATCACAAACAAGATTATTATTCAGTTATTCCTTATCGCTCATTAGAGAGACAGCCAATAAAGCACGTATCGGTCTTGTCAATGAAGTGCAACTTCTGCTTGCTTAGTTTTTTTTACGTCATTAAGATACATTTTTTAAAATATTTAAATTTTACATTAACGAAGAGCAACAATTAAGAGTCTAATTTATGAAAAAATAATTTCAACAATTTAATTACAATAGCTTCTGAGGATCATCTCTGGACATCCTGAGAGCAGTAAGGAAGATGAAAAGCTAACATTATGTAACCTATGTTGCAAGACTTAATTAACCTACTTTAACTGTCAGTACGATACATGAGTAAGGAAGCACATTATGCTAATATAATAATAGGTGAGCAAACAACGACTTATAAGCGTAAGGAAAAGCTTTATTGATGGTGGAGCATGTAATATGTTTCCCCATCAATAAACTTTTCCTTATGCTTTTAAATCGTTGTTTGCCTACCTATTATTATCAGTACAATGAAATAATAACTTATCACATTAAATAATAGGTTCACAGAGACCGTCACTATGCATATTTCTATTCCTTTTAAATTTGATAAGTACATTGATATAAAAATAGATCATTGATCAAATATATTAAAATATTGATTACCGATATTAATAAGGCTAATGAAATTAGAAATACCGATTAAGAAGAAAGGAACACAGGCATAGAAGTGTAAAACTGTTTTAAAGTAGAAGGAGGATAAACTGACGAGCAACGTGAGAACATTTTTGCGTCCCTGGTTCTGCTTATATACATATATTAAACTTGCTTGATGTTCTGCTTTATAGTACCTAAAGGTAGCTTTCGACAACATCATGTGTTTGGGCTTAGACATAGTCACAACCTATTACTTCAAGGATGGTGGTTCTTTATCAATTTTTTAAGTTTACAATGATCAAGGTCCTCAAATGTTTTGACTAATAATTATGAATATAAAGGACGACCTTTAAAAGTTTAAGTAAATAACATTGACAACCTTTTTACTGACACACTAGACAGAATTAAGCTTAAACTACAAAAAGCTCAGATAGTTTCATTAAAACCTTTTTGTTTGTTTGTAGTTAAGCACAAAGCTATACAATGAGCAATTTGTGCTATGCCTACCACGGGTATCGAAACCCGGTTTTAGCGTTACAAATCTGCAGACTCACTGCTGTGCTACTGGTACTGGGGTCTTCATTAAAACCGACTGGTTAAAAACCTGCGGTACGGTTTGAAACAGTCTAGTGTGTACCCGTTGGTTACCCTAGCATTTGGAACAAAAAAAAAAAAAAGAAGGAGACCCGAACTTGTATTTTTGGCAAAGCTACTAAGATTATTTATCGTCAGCAGCACCCTACCACTCATCATCCACACTAAAATGACTGACTGTCAATCCTATAATGCTCACACAGTTTAAAGAGCGAATAATATATTGTGGTATCGCACCAATTCGAAGAAGGCTCACCACCTCCGAAATTCAGAGCTCTACCACATAGTCAACCCATACTCTACTATCAGAGCTCTACCACAGAACCAACCCATACTCTACTATCAGAGCTCTACCACAGAACCAACCCATACTCTACTATCAGAGCTCTACCACAGAACCAACCCATACTCTACTACTACCCTAAAAACAGAGCCCACCTGTGCCCTACTACAACCCGAAAACTCACACATAGTTATATATATATATATTTCTTTTAGGATTTCCTTTTACACGAGCAATAGTACTTTCAGACTTCTATGTTAGCTTAAAGTGGCCTTTGATAAAATACATCGTGAAAAATTATTTCCTAGCTTAGATTCAAACGAGATACGTGTAACTTTCAAAATACATTAGTCGTATTCGTAAAGAAGAGACGTAGGAAAAAAAAAAACAATCAATATTTTGATTAGATTAATGCTCACAGTGGGTTATTATAATTTCTATATACATATATTTGTTTGTTTTTG
>NW_013666377.1:298187-302289 GCF_000517525.1 Limulus polyphemus | reverse complement strand
GATCTGATCACAGAAAAGCTGTGCAAAATCAACTCTTCCCATCAGTTCTGATCAACGCTCTGATAAAAATATAACAGTTTACTCTCATCTGCCTGTTCACCTTCAGAAGAAAGTGTTTCAAGCATTGTACCATTAGGAATATAATTTACAAACCACTTATTCAAAGCACAGAGAAATAGGCGAAGAATTATATTAGAGAATTACCAGAATAAACCAAACTAAGACAACAAAACAAAACAAAAACATCGTCTACTAGCTAGCAATTTGTTTGTTTTGGAATTTCGCGCAAAGCTACACGAGGGCTATCTGCGCTAGCCGTCCCTAATTTAGCAGTGTAAGACTAGAGGGAAGGCAGCTAGTCATCACCACCCACCGCCAACTCTTGGGCTACTCTTTTACCAACGAATACTAGCTAGCAGGAATACCCTAACGTGAAAGTGTTCTAAGATACATCAAGAATTTATCATTTTCAGACTAATACTATCATTAAAGAGGTTAACGTTCGGATTTATACTTTGACACAGTTATTTATTTTAATTCAACTGTTTTTGTATTTCAAGCTAACGTTTCCTTGTATGATGTTATTTAACAGCCTTACAATTTGAGACGTACGTATTGTTGTACTTCAAACAGATTTCTTTCAGTGTTATACAGAGTGGAAATACTTGTGTTCTTTAGTTGCTATGAACGAAAATATGTGTCGGGGTATTTTTATACCTTCTTTTGAATTTTTTCTTTTCCATAAATATATCAGCCAAACTTTGATTAAATAAGATTAAAAACCATCCTCATAAATTGGTGATACCGAAACGTTGATGACATAAAATTGTGGTGATACCGAAACGTTGATGATATAAAATTGTGGTGATACCGAAACGTTGATGATATAAAATTATTGTCGGTCGTAAGTAATTACAGCTTATTTTGCCACATGAATCTGGTGGAAAATATGTAGCAAAATGTCGAAGCAGAGTTGGCTCTAATAATAAAAGCGATTTGTTTTAAAAAAAAAGATTCCATGACTTGGTGGAAGAACAACACTCATTAACAAAAATCTTAGATCCGTTTCGGAAAATTGTCGTGTTAGAGAAACATGTGAAAGTGAAAGAGCTATTCAAAGAAAAATATGCGGTTAGAAAGACTAGTTGGAGGAAACCTGCTTCTGTTGATACTATAGAGTTAAGTAATGGAATACTTGCAAACCCTTTTATTATTTGCCCCCCATTGGCACAGCGGTATGTCTGTGGACTTACCACGCTATAAACCGGGTTTCGATACCCGTGGAGGGCAGAGCACAGATAGCCCATTGTGTAGCTTTGTGCTTAATTACAAACAAACAAACATTTTATTATTAAAAATAAATTATCGTTTTATGTTTACGCCTCATGCATTTTGAGTCTAGTTTATTTTAAAGAAAGGGCTCCTTCGAGTTTTGACGAATCAGTTACATTTTTGTTTCTTTTTTTTTTAATTTAGTTATTAGTTTAGTTCAATGTTTGGAAATTTAGTTCATGAACTTGATATTTGCGGTGATTTCTTTACTTCTTGCTAGTTTTTATACTTTAGGTAGAGAGATAAAGAGGAGAATCAGTTGAAAAATCCCTTAGGAAATCTAAAGAAGACGGCTTTCTTCTTTCCACACTATTCAGATAACAGAAGGTAATTAATATATTGAGCACTCCAAACTCTCTTTAATCAGTCCCACACTTGATCAAAATTGGATGATCACTGACTAGGAGTAAGCTCAGGTATTCACCCCAGCTGTTTAACAGATCCAAGATAATCAATTTAACGTTTTATTCTAAGTCGTCGTAACGTAATTTTGTTTTTATCTCCCTGTCCTGTAATTATCTATACAAAAAAAAAAAACAACACACGAACTTCAAAAGATCCTCTTGATCTCTAAAAGTAGTTCTGAATAAAATAAAAATAGTTCTAAAATATCAGAAACATATTTAAAGCTATCTATAGTGGCATTTATTTATAGCGTTTTGTGCTATAGCTACTGAGCTTATCGAACATTACGGAAGCGAATATTGCACTCCTACGTGCTCGTGAGAGACGAACTGGTGTTTCATGATTTGCCATATCTCGACACCTTGTTTGCATGTATAAACTCAGAAGAACCATTCCTACGCGCTAAGGATGAATTGATTTTATCGGTTAGCCGGAATGGAGCACGTTAGCTGGGTTCATGACTATTTGGAGTTAACCTAGCGCTGTTTAAAAAAGAAGCACGCATCAATCTCACTGACAGTTTAATTTTGAATCAGTGAACCATGAACCTAAGCTGCTGCCTTCAGAGGAAAGTAGAATACAAAAATGTCTCTTAAGACGATGGCAGTTAGATGGGATCTGAAATTCCTTTTTATCGACCGAGTAGTAGCCATTTGTTGCACTGATCACTAATACGCATGCGTCAATAACACATAATGTACGAGGTAACTACATGGTGACCCCCGGGAAGAGAAGGTGTCACCCTTAGCCTAAGATCGATGCTTTTAAAGCACACGAGGCTTAATTTTCCTCCCCTTAGCTTCGGTTTTTATGGATTGTTTAATTTTGTTTGGGAACTAAGATTTATTCGGCTCTTTTGCTCACTTCTCACTTGTTGGTGATGTGTATGTATACATATATCGTCCATGAAGCTGCTCCCAGTAGAGACGCTAAGTATTTTTATGAACAGTTTAGTTGGTTGAAGATTTATTGATGAAAAAAAACAACAACAACCCATATATCTGTTTTGATCCCCATTCATTTGCAACCATAGACGATTAAAAACAAGACCCTTTTCAAAATTGTACATAGTATTTACTTACTGAAGGTTGTGGAATTTCCAAAAAAGAAATATTTAAGTAAGTAATCAACTGTTTGTTTTGTTTTTCTCTCTTTCTTAATTTGACCCATACATACTTTAGTTGCTACAAGCATCAAATCTTATCATTGATCTGTGAAAACTGTTCCCTGTATGTTATTGGTTTCGCTCGAGCTTACAATAGGATTCGTTGAGGAGTCAAACTTGGTCGTTTAGTGAGTAAATAAAAGTAGTGGAAAAACAGTGAATGGACTTGCAAAATGGTTTAATACATTGAATACGACGAGTTACTGAAGATTCAATTCTTCCAGTATTAGAAACACGGAATAAATCTGTACACAGACATAATTTCAGCTAGGACTTCTACACTGGATATGCAAATTAAAACAGAAATACGTGGATATAAAACTGCCTCAAAAATACACGGAGCTAAAACTACTACAAAAATACACGGATCTAAAACTTCCGCAAAAATACACGTAGCTAGAGCTACTGCGGAAAATACGGAACTACATCTAGCACAGGACATATGGAGCTAAAACTACCACTGAAGAACATGGAGCTAAAACTACTATGGAAATACATAGAGCTAAAACTACCACGAAAATACATGGAGCTAAAGCTACTACGGAAAATACGGAACTGCATCTAGCACAGGGCATATGGAGCTAATACTAGCACAGAAAAACGCGGAGCTAAAACTACCACGGAAGAACATAGAGCTAAAACTACTATGGAAATACATAGAGCTAAAACTACCACGAAAATACATGGAGCTAAAGCTAGTACGAAAAATACGGAACTACATCTAGCACAGGGCATATGGAGCTAATACTACCACAGAAAAACGTGGAGCTAATACTACCACAGAAAAACATGGAGCTAAAACTACCACGGAAGAACATGGAGCTAAAACTACTACAGAAGAACATGAAGCTAAAGCTACCTCGTAACTTTCTGAACGCTAGGTCGACATAATAACAAAATTTGAACGTTTAAACAATATTTCAGCGATTCAATTTCAAACAACAGCTCTCTAACAAACAAATTTGAACGTTTAAACAATATTTCAGCGATTCAATTTCAAACAACAGCTCTCTAACAAACAAATTTGAACGTTTAAACAATATTTCAGCGATTCAATTTCAAACAACAGCTCTCTAACAAACAAATTTGAACGTTTAAACAATATTTCAGCGATTCAATTTCAAACAACAGCTCTCTAACAAACAAATTTGAACGTTTAAACAATATTTCAGCGATTCAATTTCAAACAACAGCTCTCTA
>NW_013666377.1:293647-297665 GCF_000517525.1 Limulus polyphemus | reverse complement strand
GAATCCCCGTCACACTAAACATGATCTCCCTTTCAGCCGTTGGGGCGATATAATGCGACGGTCAATCCCACTATTCGTTGGTAAAAGAGTAGCTAAAGAGTTGCCTTCCTTCTAGTCTCACAGTGCTAAATTAGGGACGGCAACCTGAGGGTCGCGGGTTCGAATCCCCGTCACACTAAACATGATCTCCCTTTCAGCCGTTGGAGCGATATAATGCGACGGTCAATCCCACTATTCGTTGGTAAAAGAGTAGCTAAAGAGTTGCCTTCCCTCTAGTCTCACAGTGCTAAATTAGGGACGGCAACCTGAGGGTCGCGGGTTCGAATCCCCGTAACACCACACATGCTCGCCCTTGGGGCGTTAAAATGTGACGGTCAATCCTACTATTCGTTGGTAAAAGAGTAGCCGAAGAGTTGCCTTCCCTCTAGTCTCACAGTGCTAAATTAGGGACGGCAACCTGAGGGTCGCGGGTTCGAATCCCCGTAACACCACACATGATCGCCCTTGGGGCGTTATAATGTGACGGTCAATCCTACTATTCGTTGGTAAAAGAGTAGCCGAAGAGTTGCCTTCTCTCTAGTCTTTCACTGCTAAATTAGGGATGGCTAGCGTAGATAGCCCTCGTGTAGCTTTGCGCGAAATTCAAAACAAACAAATCTTCAAATGTACATGAAATTACTTGTTCGAAGAGGCACCTGGCACCTGCTTCGATACTCATAGAGTATTTAATATTTTAAATAACCGGTTCAACTGCTAACCTAACAAGGCATGAGAGTGGACTAAAATACCACTATCCTGACGTCTACAACTCAGTTAAAAAAACACTATCCTGAAGTATACAAACCAGTTAAAATACCACTATCGTACAGTATACAACCCAATTAAAAAAACACTATCCTGAGGTATACAAACCATACCACTATCGTAAGGTATACAACCCAATTAAAAAAACACTATCCTGAGGTATACAAACCAGTTAAAATGCCACTGTCATAAGGTATACAACCCAATTAAAAAAACACTATCCTAAGGTATACAAACCAGTTAAAACTCCACTATCATGAGGTATAAAACCCAATTAAAAAACACTATCCTAAGGTATACAAATCAGTTAAAATACCACTATCGTAAGGTATGAAACCCAATTAAAAAAACACTATCCTAAGGTATACAAACCAGTTAAAATGCCACTATCATAAGGTATACAACCCAATTAAAAAAACACTATCCTGAGGTATACAAACCAGTTAAAATACCACTATCATAAGGTATACAACTCAATTTAAAAAACACTTTCTAAAGGTATGCAAACCAGTTAAAATGCCACTATCATAAGGTATACAACCCAATTAAAAAACACTATCCTAAGGTATACAAACCAGTTAAAATACCACTATCGTAAGGTATAAAACCCAATTAAAAAACACTATCCTAAGGTATACAAACCAGTTAAAATGCCACTATCATAAGGTATAAAACCCAATTAAAAAAAACACTATCCTAAGGTATACAAAAACACTATCCTGAGGTATACAACCCAATTAAAAAACACTATCCTGAGGTATACAACCCAATTAAAAAAACACTATCCTAAGGTATACGAACCAGTTAAAATACCACTATCATAAGAAGACATACGAACCGTTTAAAAGATCACCCACTAGCACAGGTGCTGAAAATATAACATGATAATACTCTGACGAACTTGTTTTATCACTAGTCCGAGAATTCATTTTTTATCTAATAGAAACAAAGTTCAGTGTTATTTGCTGGGAATAGTCGAAACCTTGTTATACAGAAAGTATTAATCATAACTTAATACTTTGTCAAGTTTATTTTCTAAATTGAAGATTGCATTTTTAAAAAGTTTTTTTTTTTTACCACCATACTCTTATGATGCTCTATGTTTAGTGCCTGTTTCCTTTTCCACGGCATTAAAAATTCTAAGTTTAGAATCACAATATTTTGTATTACTATTTTTTTTTATGAAAACGTAGCCTAAAATTATCTATTTATAATCAACATGCGATGCAGTAATCCTTATTGGAAACAATAAGCTTCTGAGATTGTGTTTTATGTTATTCTTTTTGAACATTAGGTTACATTACTGATAATCAGCGCACTCTAAAAAATACGCCAGCTACCGTTTTAAGTACTCATGCGCGCCATCTACAGAAAATAGTAAAACAGGTTTCTCAGAGATCCGTTAGTTTCTGGCTGTCAGTCGGTTTTCGTTTCCGACATTAAAGTTAACACATGAGGTTGGCTTCCTGCCAACATATACACGCGAGAAATTGTCAGGTGACTCTCATATTTTTCAGTTGTGTATAGTTAGCTTTGACTCGAGGTTTGAAACTGCAGCATTCAATATCTAAAGAGTCGTTAGAAAGATATCTGCAACTAATCGAACCACTAAACCCAGTAGAACGGTGAACTGCATTTCTTTATCCCGCCATGGAGCACGCGCGTCCCTACCGCTTTCACTCAGACACCGATGGTTTGGAGGCTCTGTGCCGTGACACGAAATTTTCTCGCCGAGAAATTCAGCTAATGTATCGCAGTTTCAAACAAGTAAGTAATGTATTATGTCGGGATCAAAAACTTTTCAATAAAACTCTTGAAGTATTCAAAGAATATAGAAGTTTTAAGGTGTTATGTTGATAAACAACCGAGATTTAATGCTGATTATAGCTTCAACATTAGTTTCATCCCACAACACGTGAAAGGCTATTGTTTTTACTTATATCTGTCGTAGTTATTGGAAAGTAAATTTATGTTTAAATAATTGTTGCTAACATTTGATGATGGTACTTACAACTCTATTATTTGAGTTCGTTAACTTTTTCAGATGAAGAATAGAATAGATACAGCATGAATACAAAATAAACACGAGGGAATTCTCAATAGCCGCGGTACTTGAAATTCTTTTAGGCAGGATTAGAGTACGTTCATCTATGAGACCTTGGGCGTGGTCAAATACATCAATCGAAAGGGTTTGACCTCCTGAGTTTAAAGCTATAATTAGATCTCAAATTAGTCAAGAGATGACGGAGTTATGAGCTAAAAGTTTGTACTTGAGAAAAAAAGAAAAGAAACTCAAAGCCGTTCTATGAACAGCTATGCCGCGGCAAAAAATACTTGCACATTGACAAATTCATGTGTACAGCACTGAGTAACAGGTATTGTAAAGATTAACAGCTTTATAGCCCTTCTATGAGGCGCTATGCCGCGGCTAAAAATAGTTACATGTATTAAGCAGATATTAACATTCTTTCTAGATTTGTTGTTAAGCACAAAGTTACACAATAGGTTATCTGTACTTTGCTCACAGAAGAAATCGAACCCAAATTTCAATGGTATAAGCCCTCAAGCTTGCCACTGAGACATCCAGGGACATATGGTTAAGATGAGCTACAGGTACAAGGTTTCACTTTTATTCAAGACATATAAATGTTAAATTGTTTATCGTAATGAAAACATTTTCAGTTTCAAGATTATGAAATTTCTTCTAAACGTAACAGTTCTTAAAAGGTGCCAAAGCTGGAGTGATTTTTAATAGCCATGGAAAATTACATCAAGAAACGCCCCTCAATGGTACAGCGGTATGTCTGCGGACTTACAACACTAGAAACCGGGTTTCGATACCCGTGGTGAACAGAGCACAGATAGCCCATTGTGTAGTTTTGTGTTTAATTCCAAAGAAACAGTGCCCGGCATGGCCAGGTGGATAAAGCGCTCGACTCGCAATCTGAGGGTCGCGGGTTCGAATCCCCGTCCCACCAAACATGCTCGCCCTTTCAGCCGTGGGGGCGTTATAATGTAACGGCCAATCTCACTATTCGTTGGTAAAAGAGTAGCCCAAGAGTTGGCGGTGGGTGGTGATGACTAGCTGCCTTCCCTCTAGTCTTTCACTGCTAAATTAGGGACGGCTAGCGCAGATAGCTCTCGTGTAGCTTTGCGCGAAATTCAAAAACAAAAACAAACCAAAGAAAGAAAACATAAAGAAAGAAAAAATGTA
>NW_013666377.1:285821-293027 GCF_000517525.1 Limulus polyphemus | reverse complement strand
GAAATGGTTATTACCTAGTTATCATTTTCAGTCTTTTAAAATTCGCAAACTACACCATTACGTACACAAACACATACATATAAACATAGAGATAGAAGGAAAACAACCATAGTGAAAAGTGTATATGAAATGGAAGATTATGATATAATGGTGATTACTGAAACTTGGTTAGATTTGGAGAGCACTGATAACAGGAATTATTTTGAAATTCCAGATGATAACTTAACATTGATAGACCTTTCAAAAGAAGGTTGGGCTACTCTTTGTATGAGGGCTGAATTGCAGCATTTTGAGACTGAAGGTATAAATGTTTGTGTTCAATAGGTTGAGACTACATGGGTTTCAATGGTAAAAAAACTTTTAATTGCTAATTGTTATAACAATTATAAGCTAGTTGATCAGACAACAAATGTCAATGAAGACTTGTGTAATGAGATCAAATCCGTTATTAAACGAGTGCTGATGCAATAATTCTGGGGGACATTAGTTTCAGACACATTGATTCTGATTGTATGGAGCCAAGTTACACAGGATGATTTTATATACCGAACGATCAGAGAACCAACTAGAGGAGATGCAAGTTTATTGTTAACTTCTAATGAGGATATATAGTTGAAATAGTGAGGCATTTGGGGAAATATGATCATTGCACAATTAGGTTTGATGTTTTGCTGCATGTTGAAATATATATATATATGAAATTTTATTTCCTTATATTTCAGAAATTAGGTTATGAGGCCATGAGATAAAATTTATCTTTAGTGAATTGAGTTAATGTGTTTAAAAGGGGATGTAAGACAGAGTTGGGATTATTAGTTTTAGATAAATTGATTTTAATTCAATATAGGCACATTCCTAAAAAGACGGGTAAAGAAGCTCAAACCTATTTGGTTTATCAAAGACGTAAAGGAGAAAATCGGGGATAAATGGCCTCATTTTAAGAAGTTTAATTTTACAGTTAGAATAGAATATTGGCAGAAATGTAGATAAACTAGAATTTGGGCAAAACATAAGTTAGGAAATCCAAAATGGCTTCTGAGAAACAGCTAGCTGGTAATGTTAAAACTAACAACAAGAAACATTTAAATATGTTAAAAGAAAGCAAATGTTAAAACGAAGACTATAAAATGGTTAAGATTTTAAATGTTTTATTCTCTTCTATCCGTATAACTGAATGTATTAGTAATATGTATTTCTGATCCTGGGTATTACATGAAAAATATTGGAATTGACTTCAGCCATGTAGATATTGATCCCTTGGTGGCAAAGTAGCAAGACTGGGAGATTAAGAGTGGATAAAGCACAAGAACCAGAAAACATGAAAAATATTGGAATTGACTTCAGCCATGTAGATATTGATCCCTTGGTGGTAAAGTAGCAAGACTGGGAGATTAAGAGTGGATAAAGCACAAAAACCAGAAAAGAGTTTCCCGAAGGTTTAAAAGGAGGTCAAATATCAGATATGTTAGCCTTTCTCTTTCATTTTTAGTATAGGTCAACATACAATGACCTGGTGCCTGAAGATTGGAGAGTTGCTTATTTTATTCCTATTTTTTAAAAGGAATGATAACAGTTATTTTGGAAATTATAGGCCAGTTATTCTTACTGCAGTAATAAGAACATCTGGAGAGAATCTGATATAAGAAATTCAAAAAAAAAAAAACGCGTAGCGAAATATGATATCATAAAAGAAAGCCAAAATGAATTCACTAAATAGAAATCTTGCCTTACAAATCTGTTAACATTTTGGACCATGTCAGGTGTTACTTGGACAATAGAAAATCACAATAGAAAATCACATCAGTAGGTGTTGCGGAAGATTAATTATTGGGTGTATATGGTAATTGGATGAATGAAAGCAGGTTCTATACAGCTAAGAAAATCACATTAGTAGGTGTTGCAGAAGACTAATTAGTGGGTGTATATGGTAGTTAGATGAATGAAAGCCAAATGTTGTTATTAATGGAATCCAGTCAATCTGGGTCATTTTTGCTAGTGGAATGCCACAGTGGTTGGGTCTTTGTTTTTTCCTTATGTGCATTAATGGTATTGATAGGGCATAATTAGTAAAGTTTGCTAATGACGTGAAACTCTGAGGTATTTCAAGCTGTATTATGTGTTGAAGTAGGGTAGATCAGGTGGACCTTATTCTTTAAATAAGGAAACATAACTAATTAATTAATAATTAATTAACTAACTAATTAATTTTTCTACTCACATAGAATATCGTCTATGCTTATAAAAACCACTGTATCTCTTACAGTTTCTAATATACAGCTTATGTATTAACGAAAAGTTAGTTGTCACAATTAGTTTCCTTAACGGGGTGCTGTTTTGACACCTAATGGGATACATTCTTAACCTGAAAGAATTGGTTGGAACAAACAACTAAATTATCAAATGATATACATTTGTGGATATTGGGTTAGCCAGTAAAAGATCCTACAAAACAAACTTCTATGATCGAAGTGGGGTTTTAAGAAATACGACCTTTCTTTATAACTTTTCTTCTGAGGAGTTTTCACTGCCAGAAGGTGATTTTCATGTGTTTCTGTTAATGTAGCGGTATGGCGTTTGTTTTTTCTTACTCGGGATTTTTTTTCTATGATTGGCTTTTCTAAAAAATCAAAGCATTTCTGGCAACTTCACTAGTTCTATAGAGTAGCTCTGCAATAAGTCAATCATGTTTATCACCAGGCATAGCAAAAACATCTCAATCATCGTTGCTATGTTTCACATAATAAGTGTTTTCATACCTTCTATGTCCTCTTGTTCGCATATATACTATACAAGCTACAATGGAAACCCTACAGAACGTTGTTATTTAAAAAAAGGGAAATTTTTATGACAACTTAGGCAAACTTGTAAAAAATATTGGGATGCACTCACGTGTATATGGCCTTGTATTGCATTTAAGTCATCATAACTTGGATTACACGTTTAATATAGATATAACCCATTCAGTAGTGTGACTGAAGAAAACGATCTTGCTATAATGGTCATTCAAGCCATCAAGCCTCTGTTGCTAATAGTAAAGCTTATAGAATTTTAGAATACATTTTTAGGCTTACTGATTACAAGGCAAAAGAGTTAATTATCTTCCTAGGCCTAACTTGGAATACTACATACAGTTTTGGTCTCCTTATATAAAAAATTATAATTCTCATTGATTCAGACATCTTGGGGTGCCACATACGATGGTAAAGGACAAGTTGGACGGAGACTGCTTGCTATTCTATGACGCTCTACATACTTTACTAATATCTTTGGGTGCCACTGCATCATCTTTGCTGACATTTTTGTGTACTAATCACAACCAAATACATCCTTGATGCCTGGCCAGCAGACGCTATCATTTTAACAAATACATCTCAACAAGTTCAGAGAATCCATCCGGTCCTCTAGACTGGAGCATTGTCTTTGGGTGCCACTGCATCATCTTTGCTGACATTTTTGTGTACTAATCACAACCAAATACAGCAGACGCTATCATTTTAACAAATACATCTCAACAAGTTCAGAGAATGCATCCGGTCCTCGAGACTGGAGCATTGTCTTTGGGTGCCACTGCATCATCTTTGACATTTTTGTGTACTAATCACAACCAAATACATCCTTGATGCCTGGCCAGCAGACGCTATCATTTTAACAAATACATCTCAACAAGTTCAGAGAATCCACCCGGTCCTCTAGACTGGAGCATTGCCATTGCATCGATTATATATTCTGGTGAAGTAGCTTTCTGAATTATAAATGCTTGTGCACCATCTTTATACAACGCCTTTCCAAATACGTTAACACATTAATCTGAGTGGCATGTTTTGAGTGAAATTCAGTAGTATCATTATATACCGATTGTGCGTTCATTTACTGTGCATCGTTCACCTGTCTTTCCTTTAAATTAATAGAAAGATTACGTCTGTAAGTAGGTTATTACGTTATTAATATCTGCTATATTATAACAAACCTAGAATACCCAATAGCTAAAATATAACAATAAACTATCGAACTGGTATTGGAGGTATGAGAATGTTTGTGACTGACAAGCATCCGTTCAGTCTTCCAATCCTGATATGTCTAATGATATCCACTATTCAAGCAGACAGTTTAAAGTAGTAGAATACGATAAAGGTCCAGTACACGTGCATGTTTGTGACTGACAAGCATCCGTTCAGTCTTCCAATCCTGATATGTCTAATGATATCCACTATTCAAGCAGACAGTTTAAAGTAGTAGAATACGATAAAGGTCCAGTACACGTGCATGTTTGTGACTGACAAGCATCCGTTCAGTCTTCCAATCCTGATATGTCTAATGATATCCACTATTCAAGCAGACAGTTTAAAGTAGTAGAATACGATAAAGGTCCAGTACACGTGCATGTTTGTGACTGACAAGCATCCGTTCAGTCTTCCAATCCTGATATGTCTAATGATATCCACTATTCAAGCAGACAGTTTAAAGTAGTAGAATACGATAAAGGTCCAGTACACGTAAAATGTATGTTGTATGTCTGTAAAATCTATGTTGGATGTCTGTAAAATGTGTGATGGATGTCTGTAAAATGTATGTTGTATGTCTGTAAAATATATGTTGGATGTCTGTAAAATGTATGTTGGATGTCTGTATAACGTATGTTAAATGTCTGTAAAATGTATGTTAGATGTTTGTAAAATGTATGTTAAATGTCTGTAAAATGTGTGTTGGATGTCTGTAAAATGTATTTGAATGTCTGTAAAATTTATTTGGATGTCTGTAAAATGTATGTTGAATGTCTGTAAAATGTATTTGGATGTCTGTAAAATGTATGTTTGATGTCTGTAAAATGTATATTAGATGTCTGTAAAATGTATTTGGATGTCTGTAAAATGTATTTGGATGTCTGTAAAATGTATGTTTGATGTCTGTAAAATGTATATTAGATGTCTGTAAAATGTATATTAGATGTCTGTAAAATGTATTTGGATGTATGTAAAATGTATTTGGATGTCTGTAAAATGTATGTTTGATGTCTGTAAAACGTATGTTAAATGTCTGTAAAATGTATGTTGGATGTTTATAAAATGTATGTTAAATGTCTGTAAAATGTGTGTTGGATGTCTGTAAAATGTATTTGGATGTATGTAAAATATATGTTGGATGTCTGTAACATGTATGTTGGATGTCTGTAAAATGTATATATATATGGAAGTCGGTGTTTCATTTTAATATCCGTACTCACTGAAGTTTCATTTTATTTGCTTTGTTTCAGATATAAGCTTGTTCAGTATTGGAATTTGTGTAGTTGATAGATATACATGATATTGCTTATTTACTTACTCTGTATAGCTGATTGTTTCCTTGTTCTTTATGGAAGAGTTAATTACTCTGTATGGAAGGTTGTGTAGTTGATAGATATACATGATATTGCTTATTTACTTACTCTGTATAGCTGATTGTTTCTTGTTCTTTATGCAAGAGTTAATTACTCTGTATGGAAGGTTGTGTAGTTGATAGATATACATGATATTGCTTATTTACTCACTCTGTATAGCTGATTGTTTCCTTGTTCTTTATGGAAGAGTTAATTACTCTGTATGGAAGGTTGTTTACTTGCTCTACGTGGGAAATTGTTTATTGCTTTACACTTGAGAATTTTTACTTGGGAACTTGTTTACTTGTTTTATATATAATATTGTATGTTTGTTTTGTATTAGAGATTGTTTACTTACTGTACGTGGAAATCTCTTTACTTAGTGTATGTGGAGAACTGTTTACTTATATGTGGAATAACTGTTTACTTATATGTGGAATAACAGTTTACTTATTCTATGTGGAATAACTGTTTATTTGTTCTATGGGGAGAACTGTTTACTTATATGTGGAATAACTGTTTACTTATATGTGGAATAACTGTTTACTTATTCTATGTGGAATAACTGTTTATTTGTTCTATGTGGAGAACTGTTTACTTATATGTGGAATAACTGTTTACTTGTTCTATGTGGAGAACTGTTTACTTACTCTATGTGGAGAACTGTTTACTTATATGTGGAATAACTGTTTACTTGTTCTATATAGTTAGTTATTTATTTGTTCTCTGTGGGAGATTGCTTGAAGCTGTATTGTTTCTTCGTTTCGGATATTCGCGCATAACTGCACAAGGGCTATCTGCACTAGTCTTCTCTAATTTGGAACTGATAAACTAAAAGGAAAACAGATAGTCAACAGCACTTACCGCCACAAAATTTGGAGCGCGATTTTGCGGTAACAGGACGCGAATCATAGACCCTCGGATTCAAAGAATGGCTCGCTAACCACGAGGCCACGCCTGGACCAGCTGTATGGCGGATTGTTTATTACTGTATGGGATATTGGTTGCTCACTTGTTTTGTATGGAAGTTTGTTTACTTGCTCTGTGTGGATGTTTAATTTATTGGTATGATTCGTTCTTTTTTTTATATATTTTCAATGAATTTTGCTTTATTTATAACATTATTTGTTGCCAGTTTATTTCTTGAGAAATGCTGCATCAATTAATCTATTTTTCTTTCAATTATACGCCGTATTTAGGTAAAAGAGGTCATTAAAATCGCAGCATATCGTTGTTACCCATGTATAAAATAATGGACTGATGTTCGTGAACGTCTGAACTTAAACATATACAGTAAGTGCCTATAGTCACAGCTCTATTTCAGACATACAATTCACAGAAAAGGTAAGGATATGTGGTATCTGTGAGTGGGGAATAAGAAAATGCAGAGTCAGACTGATCTACAAAACGAAAGGATCACAGATCAGGTTGCCGAAAAAGTATGTAATTGACTTCGCTAATTGAAAGAGACGAGACAGATTGACAGATCAACCATAAAAGATCAGACAATGTATAATTAAAGTGAACTCTGTTGGACTGCTGAGTGAAAATAAGTATAGACTACTTTTAAAATCCGTGGTTCACGGATGAAATTCATATACTAAATGAATACAAAATAGACAAAACTAAAGGTAAAATCAAAGCAACAATAAAGTACCATAAAATACCATAGTTCACGGATGGGATTCATAAACTAAAGGAAAACAAAATGCACAAAACTAAAGGCAAAATCAAGCAAAAATAAAGTACCATAAAATACCATAGTTCACGGATGGAATTCATGTACTAAAGGAAAACAAAATAGACAAAAATAAAGGTAAATTCAAAGCAAAAATAAAGTACCATAAAATACC
>NW_013666377.1:283487-285133 GCF_000517525.1 Limulus polyphemus | reverse complement strand
ATATATATATTTTCAACCAAGGTAAAAAGTACTAGAAACAGTAGTAAATATATATTTTCAACCAAGGTAAAAAGTACTAGAAACAGTAGTAAATATATATTTTCAACCAAGGTAAAAAGTACTAGAAACAGTAGTAAATATATATTTTCAACCAAGGTAAAAAACTACTACTGTTTCTAGTACGCAAAAATAAAGTACCATAAAATACCATAGTTCACGGATGGAATTCATATACTAAAGGAAAACAAAATGTACAAAACTAAAGGTAAATTCAAAGCAAAAATAAAGTACCATAAAATACCATAGTTCACGGATGGAATTCATATACTAAAGGAAAACAAAATAGACAAAACTAAAGGTAAATTCAAAGCAAAAATAAAGCACCTCGTTAGCTATCTAGATAAATCAGAGAACTACTTACAGCAAGGTCTAGGATCTTATAAGCCTTGGTAACAAATCCTTTGAAATATCAAGCCAGCTTTACAAGCAACACTGCACAGATTACGATGTCCGAGCAACCAATGAACTGGCAAAAACTGTTAAGATTGGCATCCACTATAGAGATTAGGCGCCTATGGCACACGATCTTCGATATTTTCTGGGTTTTAACTAGAAAATAAGCAATAAATAAATAAATAAATTTACCGTCATTTTTAAAACACACCAAATAGCTGAAATCGCAGGGCACGTGCAGCGGCATATCGCGGTCTCGAATCTTGGACCTACCGATCAGCAAAGTGGCAATTGATCTCTCTAGGACACACAACCCACTTTAATAAAAAACATGTATGAATAAGTAAACAAACCTATGATAAACAGTAAATTGTTGAAACCTACATATATATCAAATAGAATCGCAAAGTAATGCGTTGTAGTATTAAAGAGTCCATACGTTACGGTTGTAAAATAGCGAGGTCGAAGGTCAAGTGTTTCGTGGGACGCGTTTTTCAGGTGTTCTTACGAGCACCAAAATAAGCGAACTAGTTGGATTTTTTTCAGTTGAGTTTTTCCCCACTGACCCATCCTTGTGTGCGATTTCTGAATGTCACATTAAAATTTCTTATACATTTGTTATGTATATATATATATATATGTTTCTTTTTTTTACGAGAGTTCTTAAAAAGATTATTTTAATAGAACACGAACCTAAATGTTTTTCAACTTTTACTGAATAAAAGATCAAAGTGAGCAGTCATAAATGATCCAGAATTGTCTAGACACATGATACTATGAATACAGGAGTTTTGTTTGTTTGTTTTAAGCACAAAGCTACACAATGGACTGTGTGTATCATAGCCACCACTTGGATGGAACCTCGAATTTTAGCTGAGCTTCTAGGGAGTAATGGACTGAAAAATGAACAACTTTTTTTACCTTGGTTGAAAATATATATTTACTACTGTTTCTAGTACTTTTTACCTTGGTTGAAAATATATATTTACTACTGTTTCTAGTACTTTTTACCTTGGTTGAAAATATATATTTGATTTTACCTTTAGTTTTGTGCATTTTGTTTTCCTTTAGTTTATGAATCCCATCCGTGAACTATGGTATTTTATGGTACTTTATTGTTGCTTTGAATTTACCTTTAATTTTATGCATTTTGTTTTCCTTTAGTATATGAATTCCATCCGTGAACTATGGTA
>NW_013666377.1:266229-282706 GCF_000517525.1 Limulus polyphemus | reverse complement strand
AAAATATATATATTTACTACTGTTTCTAGTACTTTCTACCTTGGTTGAAAATATATATTTACTACCGTTTCTAGTACTTTTTACCTTGGTTGAAAATATATATTTACCACTGTTTCTAGTACTTTTTACCTTGGTTGAAAATATATATTTACTACTGTTTCTAGTACTCTTTACCTTGGTTGAAAATATATATTTACCACTGTTTCTAGTACTTGAACAGTATGTGTTAGTTGGAAATGAATTTAAAAACCTTTACCTATTCCGTAGAAAGCTTCTATTTAATCTTCCTAGTGTAGGGCTTTGGATTTTATTGATATTGTTGTGCGTGTTATTGATTATAACGAAAAATTAATACGCGCTTAACTAGATGGTGTTAAGAATTAAATTTAAATATGGAGATTCTAAAAGTGACTCGCACTGTCACCAAATAGATATTTGTGGCATATATTGCAAGTAAAACATAAGTTGAACAAACCCCGTATATCTTGTTTTCTAATTTCTATATATGTATAGATTCAGTGCTTTCCATTCAAATAGTTAAGCCGTAATCGTCAGTACTGTTGCTCAGCTAGACCTTTCAGATTAGTTTAACATAATGTTTAACTTTAAGTTTTGGTCTCGTCACTAAAAGTAAGTTGAGAGACAGTCTGCTGAAACGAATAGTGATACTATATTAGCCAGTACGTCGGTGTTTGTTTTCTCAGACAAGGTTGTTACAGAGGTTCTTCTGTGAAGTTCTGTTTACAACAAACATGGACGTTAAATCACGATCACGCATGGTCTGCTCGACTGTAATGGAGATAATATATAATATAATCGATCCATGTACGCACTAGCATTTATCTTCCTGTAACGTGGTTGATTTGTTAAGTTTACGTAAGGCGATAAGAAACTTGAAAACATAGCTTTACACTAATACTGAGAACTTCATAATTCAGCTTTCACTCGGTATGTTGTTGAACGTAACTAAGGTCTTAATCATTTTCTTCGACAAGCAAGGTCTTGGCAGATTAAAGAGTTGCAAAACATTAATAGAAAAATACATTGACTGTGGAATTCGTGCGATTAATGCGTACATTTTTCATTATTTTTAATATTTAAAGTAGTAACAACACTTTGGTATTTAAAGTAGTAACAACACTTTGATATTTAAAGTAGTAACAATACTTTGAAATTGTCTCTGATATTGATCAGTTTAAAAGAGGCTGTTACAGTGTGCATACATTTACCATTACGCGAAATGGGGAACATTTCGACCATCTGTGAAAAGGTAATGTATGCAAATACAGTATAGAAATTTTCACGTACGACAATTATGGTAATTGTCAGTGTCGCAACAGTATTCACTATGATGGTGATTTCAAACAGGTTTCGTACACATGTAGTAATTTTAGTCTTGAATCTGTAAAGTAAAAAAAAGGAGCATAAAATATCTCATACTACAGACAGACAGGCAGATAGATAGATGAAAACACAAATATAAATAAATAAATAAACTGATAGCAATATCGATAGACACGTATTTCCTACACTCACGTAAAAGCTATGGCTCATGGTACGTTTGTCAATATAAGGCCACTTCTGAATTATCCTTAGAAGCTTTTTCTACCAGAAACGCTCAGTAAAACAAATGTTTTGTTGTTATACTTTGACAAGAGCTCACAGTACTATGTTGTAATGAAGCGAATGTTCAGAACAGTTCGTATACAGTAAACTCGGGATAACGTTTTAATGTACCACATGATTTTTTTTCACATTTATGACGTCAAAATAAGAATCAGTAATGATATTCAAAACTTCATTTAGAAGAGAAATTTATCAAATAAATGACCTATTAAAACCACATCTATGACAAAAAACAATATTATTTATAGTACTTTAGCATTTTCAACAAAATAATAACACTCTACTGACAACATAATGGTCGTTTTTAACATATTAAATGTGTTCCTGTAGGAATCACTACTAGTTCTGGTAACGATATTTATTGCGTACACTCTCATATTGAACAGAGTTACGACATTACATTATTCCTTAATATCCCTAGAAGCTACAATTAGTTTTAAGAAAGATATTCTTCATTGAATGACCCGAGAACCAGAATTTACTTCAACATGTACTCAACATTCTAGACATTTCCACTCGGCTTCACCCTGCTCCTACATTACCCCACAACATGTACTCAACCATTCTAGACATTTCCACTCGGCTTCACCCTGCTCCTACATTACCCCAGGTCTGTTATCACCTTCCCTTCCTGTTTTGAACTTGTTAGAGATCAGTTCTTGCCAAGACCAATAAGCATATTTTAACGAGTAAATGAAATTAAAAGAATGAAGAACCTGAAACAGGTGACGGTGGTTCAAAACGTAGAATATCTACAGCAGTTATTCCGTGCAATGTATAAGGCTCTACCTTGTATTTACACGTGCCTGTGAACGTGAGTGTTCTGTTTTAAACATAGTGGATTGTCAGCTAAAGCTGAACTTGGCTTCTTTACTACCGATACCGTGCTAAACTGTGAAAAGAGATAGACCACAGTTGACTGTATCATAAAATATCAGGTGCACCCACTGTTAGTGAACACATTTTAGAAGCGGCAAGCAAACTGATGTTGATACATATTTAAATGCCTAATACGTAGCTATTAATTCAGCACAGTTTAATTTAAGTCTTAACATTTCATTAAGAAAACTTCATTAGTTTACAAAACCAATACTGGGCGTTGATTTATCAGAAGTTGCTACAATGATATGAATAATTAGTGTAACACGCTGGATACCACTGCAAGCACGCGAGATCCCTTACATAACTGTAATTCTAAGTTAACAGAGGACATGTATAATTCATTATAATGATAATGCATTATTCAGTGCTTAACAACGCTAGGCCTCGAATATTACGTGATCTTTACTCGTTTTGTCACGTAAAAGTTTCCCTTTGAAAACAATGGTGTTACAAATGTTTAAAGTGATAAAACAATAACCGTCATTTTATGCTGTCATAAGCTTATTTGGTTTCTAGTAGAGTTGATTTAATTATGTAAGAAAACAAAATTTAATCTGTTGTAATATATCAGATGATGGTTCAACTTTCATCAACGTAATGGTTTTTCATTTATCCACATTCTTTATGGACTTTTGTTATTGTTGTTACATTTTTTCCGTTGGACAGGTTCTTTTAAACTATTTAGTGAAATTATGTGAAGTCAGTCCACGTAAGGATCACGAATTACGTAGTTAGTGTTGAAACGTTGTTTGTGCCTTTAGGAACACTTATGTCAATGTGCCTACATTTAGTTGAGTAGTTAGTGTTGAAACGTTGTTTGTGCCTTTAGGAACACTTATGTCAATGTGTTTACATTTAGTTGAGTAGTTAGTGTTGAAACGTTGTTTGTGCTTTTAGGAACACTTATGTCAATGTGAACATAGTTTGCTGTAGGAAGATATGAATTTACATTTAGTTGACACATTGACATAAGTGTTCCTAAAGGCACAAACAACGTTTCAACACTAACTACTCAACTAAATGTAGGCCTAACCTCAAATACAATGTTTCAATAGAAACTGAGAGACGTATAGTTAACTTAACTAGCTCTGTTAGATAAACAAACACGTAACTCACCTATTAACTTAATAACAGAACAGACCCGATAACTTCTTATTAAATACTTCTCTCTGACTCGCACGCACTGAACGAACTGAACTCAATGCTTCACTCACTGATTCCAGTATTTATATCCAATGTACTCACCTAGATCTTAATAGAATTTACTAGACCTTAACTTCACGCGTCCTCTAGCTAATATCTTAATTAAAACATTGAAAATATAGCTTACATTAATGTTATTTTGTAAAACCTAAAATAATACAACTCAGTTTATATGCTTCATTTTTATCTATACCCCTTACGTTTCATTTATATAAATATATATATATATGTATTCAACTGTTATTTTTACGCTATAGGGTTAGCCTGATAGGTTCGCTTTTGTCTCTTATCAAATTTGAGATTAAATGTGTTTTCATACAGACAACAAGCCAAATAAACACATTTATTGTAAGTTATATTACTAATATAAATGGTCAATACGAATTTGGTCACTTAACAGTAATATTTAACGTTTGTAATTCTAGCCTCCCTATGCTTGGAATGAAGGACAATTTGATTTTCCTTTAGAAATGGATGGACTATACCAAACATAATGCTAGATGTAGATAAAACCTGTGCAAGTCGGAGAGAAAGACGATTCTTGCCTCAGACTTCCTGTTCCTTACCTTTCTTATGAGTAGTGTAGATAGGCCAGCTTAAGTTTTATACGGACGGAAGTACTTAGTGTATAAACTGTAATACGTACTCTAAGTTTAGGCCTTTAAACACGGCGCTTTTCACTCTGGTACTGTAAACGAATACGATTTTTTTTTCTAAATGTAATGGAAAATGTATATTCATAGGTGCTTAGGAACAAAAATTCATCAAACAATATTTAGTGATCTGGCGGCCAACGCTTGAACTGACAAATGACGAAGTACCACGACGTTTATTGACTGTCTTATTTAATATATGACGTTTATTGACTGCCTTATTTAATATATGAAGTGTATTGACTGCCTTATTTAATATATGACGTTTATTGACTGCCTTATTTAATATATGACGTTTATTGACTGCCTTATTTCATATATAACGTTTCTTGACTGCCTTATTTAATATATGAGGGGTATTGACTGCCTTATTTAATATATGAAGTGTATTGACTGCCTTATTTCATATATGACGTTTATTGACTGCCTTATTTAATATATGAGGGGTATTGACTGCCTTATTTAATATATGACGTTTATTGACTGCCTTAGAAAATATAGTAACCCGCATTAGCTTTAGGATTGCAACCCTATTATTGGGGACAGACATTTACAGAACCAAACATGTTATTTAATATATATGGCGGTAGTTTTTCCTCTCTAAAATAGTGTTAATAGCTTCCTTTTATAGTAGCAACACTGAAATTCGATTAACAGTTTCTTGTCATTACCCCTATGTAATCGGTACAGCCGTATCAAGCATCATTATTTATGCTAATTGCTTAAGCTAATAGCACGTGACGCTAAGCGCTCTTTAATTAAGATAATTTCATAAAATTTAGCAAATTTGTTCTGAAAAGTTGGCAATGAATAATGAATAATAACCGACCACCCATGTGATTCTTTTGAAAACTTGAACTAGAAACTGCTAATCTAGTTTGCTTGGCCTAACCAGTATATCTGCACGTCCTTTTCACCTTACAGTTTGCTGCTTTAAATCAGCCGTCTTTAATCCGAATGACAAAAAAAAACCCCAAAACGGTCCACTTTTACTCTTAGGTGAGGCTGTAATAAAAAATGTTAGACCAATAGTTCACGTGACTTTTTGCGTAGGCGTGCTCAATAATTTTCGTCAAATTTGAGCAGTTTTTGTTGAATAGTGTCTTATATTTACACCAAATAAGACTCCTAATTGTAGTTTGTAAAGATCTATCAGTGTACTAAATTTGAAAAAGATTCATAGAAGTTAAGTATGTTTTTCTATCAAATTTCCGTACTTTTGGTACGAAGAAAAAAAAAAAGAGAAGAAAGTCAATTATAATTGGAGATTTTATATCTCAGGTATTTCTTAATGGATTGTCTTGTAATTTGGTATGTATAGGGAGAGTCCAGTAGAGCACATACACTGAAAATAGGTGGTTGTTTGATTTACCACAGTTCGAGATACAGAAGGTCGAAAATCACTAAACTATCATTCCTGTTAATAACACACAGTGTGTCCTGCAGCAGGTTGTTTTGGCCGCAAGACACGCACATAAAGTTTTATAATAACAGGGACGTAATGAAAAAATACTGAATTGTTACTACACACACAAAGAAATATAACAATTGTTTGTTGATCTTGTGTTTATACAAAGAAGAAGATAACAAACAACTGCATAGTTTAATAATAAAACAAAACACGAACGTAATAATATGAAGCATTTATTAAACGTTTTGGAATCTATAAAATACCATCATCAAGTAACTTAGAGGTACAAAATAAACACAATGATAATTACAACAGGAATATAATATAATTTGTAATACATAAGTAAACAATTGGAATATAAATATTAGAACAAGTTAAAATAAAAATTATGTGCTATAGTTACTACACACAAAAAAATATAACAATAATTAAACAAATACTGATAGTGTTACTACACACACAAAGAAATATAACAATCATTAAACAAATACTGATAGTGTTACTACACACACAAAGAAATATAACAATCATTAAACAAATATTGATAGTTACTACACACACACACAAAGAAATATAACAATAATTAAACAAATACTGATAGTGTTACTACACACACAAAGAAATATAACAATCATTAAACAAATACTGATAATGTTACTACACATGCAAAGAAATATAACAATCATTAAAAAATATTGATATAGTTACTACACACACACACAAAGAAATATAACAATCATTAAACAAATATTGATATAGTTACTACACACACAAAGAAATATAACAATAATTAAACAAATATTGATATAGTTACTACACACACAAAGAAATATAACAATCATTAAACAAATACTGATATTGTTACTACACATGCAAAGAAATATAACAATCATTAAACAAATATTGATATAGTTACTACACACACACAAAGAAATATAACAATAATTAAACAACTAGTGATACTGTTACTACATATGCAAAGAAATATAACAACCATTAAACAAATACTGATCCAATTATTACATACACAAAGAAATATAACAACCATTAAACAAATACTGATCCTATTATTACATACACAAAGAAATATAACAACCATTAAACAAATACTGATCCTATTATTACGCACACTGATGTTGTTACTATTTTCTTTAACTAATAGTCAAAATGACTTAATTACACAAGAAAAAAATGCATGTTACTGTTTACATCAGGCGATGCTTTAGGTTTTGGAAAAAGTAATTCATCATAATTTTTATACTTCCATTATGGATTTAAGGTATTTAAACTTTCAAGAAATGACAGCTGAGTTTGTTATATTTCTTACATTCAACTTACGTAAGTATTCAGCTGATGTGTTTAACCCATACCTTAAGCCTGATAGATTCACCTTTGTCATCGATATAGCTTTTTTATACTTAGTATAAAATATAATTTCATTTTCACTTAGAAAAAATAACCTTTAGGACAACTTAAATTATCCGATGTACTTTTAATCTGCATGGTTAAGTGCGATATAATATTGATATTATACCCGATTGTCAAGATACATAACAGTATTTTGTGGTAGTTTTATATATAGTATAATGGTATATATATATATCAGTAAATACGTTGCATTAACACAATAGAGTACATATGTATATAAGAGCATGTGTAGGAAAATTTGGTATTATAATACGTCAGAGTAAGACGATATGTACAGGTAATAACATTCCACCATAACTATATGTATGGTTAATTATTGTATATTAATATATCAGAGTGTAATGGTATCTATGGATCATGACGTTATATTATAGAGTGTAATGGTATCTATGGATCATGACGTTATATTATAGAGTGTAATGGTATCTATGGATCATGACGTTATATTATAGAGTGTAATGGTATCTATGGATCATGACGTTATATTATAGAGTGTAATGATATCTATGGATCATGACGTTATATTATAGAGTGTAATGGTATCTATGGATCATGACGTTATATTATAGAGTGTAATGATATCTATGGATCATGACGTTATATTATAGAGTGTAATGGTGTCTATGGATCATGACGTTGCATTTAGAATACTTTTAGATCTAAAGAGCTTTGTGAGTCTTTAAAGGTCGAGCGGTCTTTAGCTATGAGTAGACTTTCTGTAATGTTGAGGTAAAGGTATGAAGATCCTGTGGTGATGATAGAGAAATCGTTAAATGAAATATTGTGACCTGTGGTTTCAGAATGTGAACAAATGGATGATTGTCTGGGTTTAAGTAGTGGACGGTTGGTTCTGTTAGATACTCCTAAATGTTCACAGACTCTAGTTTTTAAGTGGCGTTTCGTTTTGCCAATGTACGTGACCTTACAGTCACCGCACGTATATTTTACACGAGCCATGAACGTAGAAGTTTAGAAACTTGATCTTTGTACTGAAATAAGTATTTAATACGGAGGCTAGAACTATATATTAGTCTGAGGCTAGGTCTGTATATTAGTCTTAGGTTATGTCTGTATATTAGTCTGAGGCTATGTCTGTATATTAGTCTGAGGCTATGTCTGTATATTAGTCTGAGGCTAGGTCTTTATGTTATTGTAAGCTGAATTTGAGGACAGAGGTTTTTTTATTAGGGAAGAGCGTTGTTTTTTAATTGGTAAGGATTGCGAACTCATAAAAGAAAGGGAGATAATGAGGGGAAATTTGGGGATGGTGTGTACATTAGCTGGTGGTTGGAATTTGTTGTTTAGGAAATTGCATGTAATCTTCGTTAGAAAATCAATCAGATAGCCATTATTTAACACGTGTTTATGTAGAAGGGCAATTTCTTCGTGCAAAATAAAATAATTAGAACAAAGATTAAAAATTTTCTTCAACAACGATATAACCAGATTACGTTTGAAGAAGTTGGAGATAAAACTATTGAAATTGGTGTAGAGGCCAGTAAAAGTTCTTTTACGATAAACAGAAGTAGAAAGTGTTTACCTTCTTTGTTAATCCTAACGTTTAGCCCCCCCCCCAGTGGCACAGCGGTATGTCTGCGGACTTACAACGCTAGAATCCGGGTTTCGATACTCGTGGTGGGCAGAGCACAGATAGCCCATTGTGTAGCTTTGTGCTTAATTACAAACAAACAAACCAAACGTTTAGGAAAAGTAAAGAATCATTTTTTTTTTCTCGAGTTCTGATGTGAACGTGATATTGAAGTGTTGGCAATTAAGGCAATAAAGAAACTTGGAAACGTGGCTTGATTGTTGAAACAGCAAGAAAGTGTCATCATTATAGCGTTTGTAAAGGACAGGTTAGAACTCATGTGGGCAGTTTTCTAGCCATTTATGTTCATGATAACATAGAAAACTATTAGCTATCGACGGACCCAGCAGGGATCCCATGGCGATTCCATCTACCTGGTCATAAATGACGTCATTAAATGGCTTAACTTTGCAGAGAGGACAAGAAGTTTCAGGAATTGTTTACAGGTGAAACCAAGATACTGTTCAGTGTCAGAAGGTCCACGATTAAATTTAAAGATTCATCAAGGGGGATATTGGTATATACAGAGATTCAATATCAAAACTGGCCATAACATATTTATCAGCATAGGGAATTTTAGAGATTTCAGAAGGAAATGTAAAAGAGGCGGTAATCGTAAATTCGTTCAAGGTGAGGGGTTTAAGGATAGGAACGATAAATTTAGATAGGTTGTAATTGTAAGAGCCTACAGCTGAGAGAATAGGGCGGAGAGGGTATCCAGTTTTGTGTACTTTGGGTAGACCATAAAGAATACCGGGTTTGGTGCCACATGGGACTTTTGAGGGACTTGAGGAAACGTAGGATCTTATCCTCTCTCTTAAAAGTTAGAGATAACAAGTCTGTATCCAGTTTTTTAAATTTACAAGGGATACTGAGCTGGTGGTTTATTTTATCAAAATATAGTCAGCTTTTTTCATAATGACAATACCATTGCTTTTGTCTGGTTTAGTAGCAATAATGTCTTTGTTTTAGACAGAGTTTTAAGGGCTTGTAGTTCAGCATCGTTTAGTGAAGAGGTAGAACGATATGAATTATGTCAGTAGAATGAGGAAAGAGCAATGTTTTTTAGTTTGGTTGTTATAAAATTTTGCACTGTATCGTTGTTCGATTTAGTTAACACTGGAAAGGAAGTTAGGGTTATGTAAGCTTTTTCAAAATTGTAAAGATAATTAGCATAGTTGAGTTTGAAAGCAGGAATGCTAAAGTTAAGGCCTTTGACTAAAGCTTGTTTACAAACGTCATCAAGTTGAAGATCACTCAGATTAAATATTACATTATCAGGATTAAAACCTGGGGATGAAGGTGAACAAAGTCGCAGTTTTTGGAGTTTTCTATTTTTAAGTTGTTCCTGTCTGGTTATTATTTCCTGGTTATTCTTATGGACTAAGCACGTCAAATGTACAAAAATCAATGTACGAAACGTACTTTCGAAGAACTTGGCGTTGACGTTCTAGGTTAGATAGATCTTGTCGATAGTGCTTATGTTTCAGTTTAAGTTCTTCCTCTAGAAGCCGGTGTTGGTAGGCGGGGTATGCAGATGAGTTCCGGAGTTTGTCGTTTGATACTTTGAAACGAAGGAAAGATGGCGTCAGTTTATGTTGTTTGCATTCTGTAAAAAAACTGGATATCGAGTGCGGCTTTTTTAGTCTTTAAATCAATCTTTTCACACCATCTGAAGGGTGTTGGTCCCGTACCGTCTGGTTATAACGCTAGCAATGGATTCACGTATTCCTAAATAATGTCTCTGCTTACCCCCAGGGGTAAGCGTACCATAGGTTGGGAACTACTGGGATAGATAATATAAACTAGTGGAGTTCTGCACACGGTATCTACGTAACAAGACTGGAGATCGAGACACTAAAGTTTATGTTTAGCTGTTACAACTAACAAACGGACAGTATGGTTTAAACGAGACTATATTATGTCTGTTATCTCTGTACTAAGAATAAAAGAACTAACAGTCTAACCTAACGAGACAGCCGCGCCATTAATGCCCTGTGCCTGATACTTGAGCACGTAAGTCAATGTGGGAGCTGGAAGTTTCGAGAAACTGCACTTGATCTCGAAGAGATGAAATAAGAGAACGTGCATGGATAATAAAACATACGTCGTTATGTTTCAGATCGTGGAGATGTGAAAATCACCATGAATTATCCGAACTATGTTTCATCAGATCTTTGGAAAGTTTGCACAATTTAATTAAACTAAGTGTGACAAACACAAACGTCAATAAAAATCATTTCAGTTTAAAGTCTGGGAAAAATGCTTTGTCATGAAGGTAGGTTTAACAAACCAAACATGAAATGAAAGTGGGCTGTGCAAGATTAAACAATTCACATCATCTAAGAATCCTACAACTAAAAATTCACGATTATCCCCTATACATCATCCAAACCCTCTCTCTTACACAGCGCTCATGATTCTCTGGTCTTCATTATTCAAAATGTTTCATAAAATAGTAACACTTGCTGTTTTCGTAAACAATGTAAGGATTTCTTCAGTACACATTTATTAAAGAATCTTCAGTATATAACATTTCCAAGTCGCTATAATACACCTCATATAGAATTATTCAATGCATGAATTGTATAGAACTCCCCACTACATATCGTACAAGAAAAATAACACTTCGAATTCACTTGTACACGCCACGCAGGATTCTTCGATACATGTCCTATAGGATTCTCTACTACATATCGTACAAGAAAAATAACACTTCGAATTCACTTGTACACGTCAAGCACGATTCTTCGATACATGTCCTATATGATTCTCTACTAAATATGGTACAAGAAAAATAACACTTCGAATTCACTTGTACACGTCAAGCAGGATTCTTCGATACATGTCCTATAGGATTCTCCACTAAATATGGTACAATAAATATAACACTTCGAATTCACTTGTACACGTCAAGCAGGATTCTTCGATACATGTCCTATAGGATTCTCTACTAAATATGGTACAATAAATATAACATTTCGAATTCACTTGTACACGTCACGCAGGATTCTTCGTTATGTGTCCTATAGGATTCTCTACTAAATACGGTACAAGAAATATAACACTTCGAATTCACTTGTACACGTCAAGCAGGATTCTTTGATACATATCCTACAGGATTCTCTACTAAATATGGTACAAGAATCTTTACTATATAACATTTCGAATTCACTTGTACACGTCAAGCAGGATTCTTTGATACATATCCTATAGGATTCTCTACTAAATATGGTACAAGAATCTTTACTATATAACATTTCGAATTCACTTGTACACGTCAAGCAGGATTCTTTGATACATATCCTATAGGATTCTCTACTAAATATGGTACAAGAAATATAACACTTCGAATTCACTTGTACACGACAAGCAGGATTCTTCGATACATGTCTTATAGGATTCTCTACTAAATATGGCACAAGAATCTTTACTATATAACATTTCGAATCCATTAATACGTGTCACATAAGATTCTTCAATACATATCGTATAGCATATTCTGCTGCAAGACATTCAAGATTTTCTTCTATACATCACTCACGATTGTAATTATATATCAAACAATAATCCTCTTTCCATGTCATACCACACAGGATTATCCATGTCATATCATACAGGAATCTACCCAATTTCCTCTACAAATTAAATGTTATCTTCAATATTTACAGCGGCCTTAAATTCTCATTTTTTTTAAACATCTACCTTAAAAGCTCCAAAATATTACAAATAGTCCGAAGAAAAGCTCTAGATAATAATAAAAAAATCGTTTCCGGCCATATTGGGAGCGTCGATTGAATATCAGATTTTTAGGTAAGATTTAGGTTTTTCTTATATTAACATTTCAGAAAAACACCAGGTGTAGAGTTAAAATAACAGCATCAGAATCTACATCTTTATACAGATTATAACTGATCTGGTCTTATCGTGTAAGAAAGATTTATGGTTTTGATTTAGTAAAAAATGTGTTGTTTTTTTATTATTAATAAGCGCATTATTCCAAAATACCTTTCAGGGTTTTATAAGAGTGACAGTCATCATGTTGAACTGAAGGTTTGCCTTAACTTTCTCTGATATATTTCGGGAATATTTTCTAAACAACCTACCGTTTTCACCTCATAGGCCCTAAAGTTATCCCTTAGAATGTTTTTTTTCTTTTTTTTCATGCTTATATTTTTCAACCCACTATCAGCAGGATTTTCTATGATATCACAAACAATAGCTTTCAATACACATAATGCATGATGTTCTCCTACAAATTGTCGGGTGTGACCTAGTGGTTAGTGTGTTCGGACTGTAAATCCAAGGGTTCATGGCTCACGATCCGTTGCTGCAAGAAAAAGCGCTCCGCACTTTAGGGCCATAGGTGTGTTATAAGAGTGACGGTCAAATCTAGTCAGTCAAGAGTAGCCCTAGAGTTGGCGGTGGGTGCTGTTGACTATCTGCCTTCCCTATAGTTTATCAGCTCAAAATTAGGGACGGCTATGTGCAGAATGTCATTTGTCACTCTAATAGCACACCCATGGCTCCAAAGTACGGAGTATGTTCTAGGGCATCGGGACGTGAACCATGGACTCTTGGATTCACAGAAAAGGCATACTAACCACTAGGGCATGATCGACCCGTGTACTGATAGAGGTAAAATAGCGATAAGTTCGAAAGCTAAAGCAGGGTTTACAATAAAACGCAGTATTCATGATTTGGCCATTTCTGATACTACGCAATATGATTGTTTACATCAGAAGACAAATATCTGAGTCGCTCTTGTTAGTATAAATGTTTAATGTTATGAATTCCAACAACAGAGAGGTAAGGATTCAACAAATATTTCATACATTATAGCAGTATACTATTAGATTTGGGTTTTGTAGTTTATTTCCAAATCTTTCTTAGTTTAGCTATCCTTCAATTAGACCAAAGCGATTTGTCAATATGCTACACATTTCCACGAGATTTAACCCAAATTTACCTTGCAACTAGACATAATGAATTAGATAAGGACTCGCCAACAATACACACTGAAGAATTGATATAATACTTAAGACGAAAAAGAACGATCTGTTTGTTGTGAATAGAATAATGATGGCTTAAAACTTCATTTTTATAGCGTCTGATTGTTCACTGGTAATGAAGTTTTGTTCTGAATATAGACAAACATGTGCATTATTTTGCAAGTACAAAAGACAACGTGACCGAACGTAACAACAGTAAATGAATGAGGCAGACAAGGTCGTGTTTGTTTGTTTGTTTTTTGAATTTTTCGCAAAGCTACTCGAGGGCTATCTGCACTAGCTGTCCCTAAGTTAGCAGTGTAAGACTAAAGGGAAGGCAGCTAGTCATCATCACTCATCGCCAACTCTTGGGCTACTCTTTTGCCATCGAATAGGGGGATTGACCAGTACATTATAACGCCCCCACGGCTGAAAGGGCTCCAGGGGATTCGAATTCGCGACCCGCAGATTACGAGTCGAGCGCCAAGGTTGTGTTATTAACTCATTTGTAGCAAAATAATGATATATTACAACTTCGTACTTAGAGATGTCATAAAGCTTGAAGTCCTTAATAACACTGATTACAAGTAGCCTCGAATACCTGACAAGCAGTAAATAAAAAATAGTAACTCTCGAATAATTTTATATAAATATAGTGACAGCCGACCATGAAAAAAACAGATACTTACTAGAAAATAGAATCGTTAAATTGTGATGCCCCCCGCTGAGACACCGGTAGGTTTACGGACTTCAATCTGGGATTCGTTTCCCTCCTGTGAACACAGAAGATAGCCTAATGTGGCTTTGCTTTAAAACACCTACTATAGTTTTACAGCTATTTTAATCTTTCTTATAATAGAAAAAGTCGAGGAAATGTTTTTTCTATGTTTGAGAGAAAAGCTGGACTTAATAAACAATTATAAAAACTCCGTGTTCTTGTGTTTCGTTTTTGTAACAAGACACAGCACTGAGTTAATATTGTAGCTTTCACCTTCATCACACGGCCCGCAATCTGTGGGTAGCGGGTTCGAATTCCCGTCACACCAAACATGCTCGCCCTTTCAGGCGTTATAATGGGGGCGTTATAATGTGACGGTCAATCCCACTATTCGTTGGTAAAAGAGTAGCCCAAGAGTTGGCGGTGGGTGGTGATGACTAGCTGCCTTCCCTTTAGTCTTACACTGCTAAATTAGGGACGGCTAGCGCAGATAGCCCTCGTGTAGCTTTGCGCGAAATTCCAAAACAAACAAACAAACACCTTCATCACTGATCGATACCTGCTTCACCATCTAGTTTATATACCCTACGACGTGACCTTATGCTTAGAACGCGTGGGGTTGAAATGAAATGTCAAGGTCAATTTCACAGTTAAGCTTAGTAACTAATAATATGAAACTGAACCTTTGGAAGAGCTGTAAATATCTTCATAGAATGGGTTGAATGTGAAAAAGTAATAAAAAAGGAGTATATAGAGTTACAGTTCCGTTGGTTGAGATAAAGAGGTTTGAACAATGAAAAAAACAAACACAGGAGAAAGATATGATGTATAGTAAGTATGGGTTTAGAAAACAGGAGAACGATATGATGTATCATAAGTATGGGTTTAGAAAACAGGAGAACGATATGATGTATCATAAGTATGGGTTTAGAAAACAGGAGAACGATATGATGTATCATAAGTATAATATGGGTTTACAAAACAGGAGAACGATATGATGTATCATACGTATGGGTTTACAAAACAGGAGAACGATATGATGTATCATACGTATGGGTTTACAATAGCAGTTACATATTCTTAGATAAAGCACAATAACGACTATGACTCTTACACATCTGATAAAACTTACTGATCCGCGTGGTTTGGTGCCCTCAGTGATGCTAAGCTTGAGAGCTTATAAGGCTAAAAATCAGGGTTCTGTACCTGCAGTGGGCGCAGCGCAGATAGTTCATTGTGTAACTTAGCGCTCAAACATAAACAACAGTGGACTGGAAGTTCACAACGTATCCATGAGAAGAAAACTTAAGTACAGTTCAAAGGAATCCAAAAGAAGCCAGCGAAATAGAGGGATGACTTAAGTACAGTTCAAAGGAATCCAAAAGAAGCCAGCGAAATAGAGGGATGACTTAAGTACAGTTCAAAGGAATCCAAAAGAAGCCAGCGAAATAGAGGGATGACTTAAGTACAGTTCAAAGGAATCCAAAAGAAGCCAGCGAAATAGAGGGATGACTTAAGTACAGTTCAAAGGAACCCAAAAGAAGCCAGCGAAATAGAGGGATGACTTAAGTACAGTTCAAAGGAATCCAAAAGAAGCCAGCGAAATAGAGGGATGACTTAAGTACAGTTCAAAGGAATCCAAAAGAATCCAGCGAAATAGAGGGATGAAAAGAAATTTGCTTTAAACAATATATATATATATATATTAAGGAAGAGTGAGAATGATAATTTATAAAATAAAAATTGTAAGTAAACTCCTCTCCTGTTAAGAGTAAAAAGAGGATTGGTTTGTGTCTTATCCACATAACTTAGAATTTGTTTTTGTCAGTAGTCTATAGGAACGTGTGATTGTAACTGGTATTTAGTTAAAATCATAAATAATATTCAAAGTTAAACTGGTACACAATTAAAAACATTTTATTTAGGCCTATCTATGGCCTTGTAGAGTCGTCAACCTTTTGAAGGCTATAGATAGGC
>NW_013666377.1:255758-265374 GCF_000517525.1 Limulus polyphemus | reverse complement strand
GCCTATCTATAGCCTTCAAAAGGTTGACGACTCTACAAGGCCATAGATAGGCCTAAATAAAATGTTTTTAATTGTGTACCAGTTTAACTTTGAATATTATTTATGATTTTAACTTTATACACAAGTGCCAAAATACTATAATTAGTATTTAGTTCCTTAAGTTTTTACCTTTTTTAAAATAATCACTAACTAGTTCATTTCCTACATTTTGGTTGCTAATCAATTGTCATCTTCAGGGTAGTCCTGAGAAGGACTGTTGTTGCGGCGAGTGGCCGGGATTCATTCCTGAGTTTGGTTGATAGAAGGGACGGTTAGGACTTTCGTTAGAACTTGTAGCATTGACTAACAAATTTAATGATTTCAAAAAACTCATCCATTCTCCCCGAAGTTAATTTGTTATCAGTTAGTTGGATGTATTATTCTCTGACATAATAGGCTATTGCAAAGTTTTACAAAGTCTTACAAGTCTAATATGCTCCTGACGGCTGACATGTGTTCATCCTTTTGTTTCTCCATCGTATTGGCGTATACATTGACACTTAATGTTTTGTTCTCTACTGGATCTTTAGGTGGTTTAGTGGAAAGTGATTGTGATCATGTTGTAATTTCTCAATGTTTTTTTTAACTATGTTTTGGCGTATTTTATGTGTTTACAGAGAACCTTTGAGATAGGTGAATACGATATGTCTGTAATTTTCTCTCTGCTTATCCTTGATTTTTGTATTTGTTACTTTCTTCTTTGTCACTAGTTACAGGTATCTATTATCAAGGAGGATCTCGTAGTGATTTGTTTTTATCCATTCTTTCTATTATTACAAGTCTCGTTCATTCTAGAGATTCGGCGGTCTGTGACACGTGTAATTACTCTGTTAGGTTGTTTGATACTCGAATCTGGGGGTTTCCTGTAAACTTCTATAGTATAGAGTTATGTGTCTTGGCAACCATGACGCCTACGAATGGGAATTTGATAGCTTGGATTGTGAAAATGTATCGCAGGATCTTTTCTGTTTTGGTGGTTCGTGAATTCTGAAATCTTGTATGGAATCTTTAGTGGGATCAGATTAGCTGCTGAAAGGTAGGACATAAAGTGGTCAGTAGCTAGTAATGAAAAAATACTGAATTAGTTTTACGTGGTTGTATAGGTTACTAACCATGACAACATTTGATATCTGATCGTAACAACCTTATCATAAGTACTAGAAGTTTTCCGATCCATCCGTGTCGGTCGTGGCCAAGTGATTGGACTACTGATTCCTTTACCCCAAAATCGCGCTTCGTATTTAGGGGTTGTGGGTGCGTTATAAGAAAGACGATCAAATCTCACAATTCGATTAGCGTAGCCCAAGAGTTGGCGGTGTGTTGTTGATTTACTTTTTCCACCTAGTCTATTTGTTCACAATTAGAGGCTGCAGGCGAGTATAGCCCTTGTGTAGCTTTGCGCGAGCACTCAAAAACAAACAAACCGATCGATCTATCTATATCTATGAAAATATTCTTATTGTTAGTATACCTACTGAAATTTAAACTTCCAAATTTTATGTATTTGTTTGTTTGAAGTTAAGATTAAACGTTTATATAAAATTTGGGCCCCCCAGTGGCACAGCGGTATGTCTGCGGACTTACATCGCTAGAAACCGTGGTGGGCAGAGCACATATGGCCCATTGTGCACCTTGTGTAAACATATTAAACAAGAAAACGTTAACAGCTAATTTTAATCAACTAACTAAATATGATATAGTTTCGTATTTATTACTTACTTTGTTTTCTCTTTATTCACGCACAGAAATGAAGTTAGGACTACTTGCACACCGGACGAGTACTCAACTAACTAAGATAAGGGACTAACCTGCTAGATGTTTTTTTCCAGTAAATCCCTTGTTAACAATTCAAAAATATTGAACTTATGACGTTTTTTAGTTATGGGTCTAGCCTGATAGATGTTTTTCCAGTAACTCCATTGTTAACAATTCAAAAAATATTCAACTTATGACGTTTTTTTAGTTAGGGGTCTAACCTGTATATGTTTTTCCAGTCAATCCCTTGTTAACAATTCAAAAATTATTCAACTTATGACGTTTTTTTAGTTAGGGGTCTCACCTGCTAGATGTTTCCAGTAAATCCCTTGTTAACAATTAAAAAAATATTGAACTTATGCCGTTTTTTAGTTGCGTTAACTCTTTGGAAAATGATAATGACTGAGCTTTACATAAACACAGAGTCTGTTAACCATTAGGAGAGCTGAATTTATGAGACATTCTGTTGCGATATCTAAAATCTGTATCTTTGTAATGAACTTATTTAAAAACAAACATTAGATTCTAAAACAACACTACACCTTCTGAGGGTACTTTTTTATATTTGTAGATTTAAAGCGAAAATTAGTTTCTCCGTTTTTACTGCTCGTTTTTGTTGTTGTTTGTTTACCGTGTATTTTTCCTTTATTATATATGTATCGGCATTGGGATTCTTTCTTTTTCTGTTGTAAAAACTTGAATTTTTCTATTTGCATTTGAAATCCAATAACTTTTAAATCACTACAATCTCAAATAAGAAATAAGATTAATCAGTTCTTCGGTTCGGAAATAAAACAGATCTTTCGAATGAGTTCGTGATAAAGTCTATTTTTTCTTATTTTCGTGTCTCGACGATAAGTCTCACGAGACAGTTCTCCGGCAATAGGAAACTTTGTGGTAGCTATGACAAATCTTTCTGGTTCCTTGGCTGTGCCTATTTCATGCGACGCTCGTGTTGAATGTTTCAGCACGACTAACTTACGCTACAATTTTATGTGTGTAACAATGTCACGCATTAGGGAACAGTCAGTGTTCTAGTGTTTATGACATCTCTGTTCCAGGTTCGTGAGTCAGTTTCTATGGAAATGTGACTGCTTTCAAAATTACAAATGTTTTAAGACTACTAGGTACAATACGACGCACAAAATATGCCATATATATTTTCACCCATCTATCTGCTTGGTTGTAGGATGTAAAGTTGTCACATAAAAAGTAACCAAAGTTAAATGTATCTTCCACTTTTTAATGACGGAAACATTCTTTTCGGTATCTATAGAGCCTAGTATTAAACTTTAGTTCTTGTAAAACAGAGTTGTTTAGAACCAAAACATATATAATGTGGAAACAGAAATGTGGAAGGCCAGTAGTATTTGGTATTAAATATGGTATTTTGTAAAGATTAAATTGTTCTATGAAAGAGCAATGTGTATAATATAAAATCTTGTATTTTGTGAAAACAAAATTGCTTTATATTTGACCAATAACGTCTGTTGTTAAATATTGTATTCTATGGACTGCTTTGTTTAACATTGTATAGACCAGTATTGAGTATTGTACTTTGTGAAAACCGAATTGTTCATTATTAGACCAACGCTGCCTAGTGTTAAATGTTGTATTATATAGACTGTATTGCTTTATATATATGACCAATAGTGGATATTGTATTTTGTGGAAACAGAATTGTTCCTTATTAGATCAACAGTGCTTAGTTTTATTGTTTTTTGTTTTTGAATTTCGCGCAAAGCTACACAAGGGCTATCTGCGCTAGCCGTCCCTAATTTAGCAGTGTAAGACTAGAGGGAAGGCAGCTAGTCATCACCACCCACCGCCAACTCTTGGGCTACTCTTTTACCAACGAATAGTGGGATTGACCGTCACATTATAACGCCCCCACGGCTGAAAGGGCGAGCATGTTCGAACCCGCGACCCTCAGATTACGAGTCGAGCGCCCTAACCACCTGGCCATGCCGGGCCACTTAGTTTTAAGTATTGTATTTTGTGAAGACTGAATTGTTCTATATAAAACCGATAGTTTTAAATCTTGTAAGACTTACATAAAATTATGTTAACAGATTATTAACCACACCATAGTTGAATGATTTGTTGATTATGTTAACAGATTATTAATCACACCATAGTTGAATGATTTGTTGATTATGTTAACAGATTATTAATCACACCTTAATTGAATGATTTGTTGATTATGTTAACAGATTATTAATCACACCATAGTTGAATGATTTGTTGATTATGTTAACAGATTATTAATCACACCATAGTTGAATGATTTGTTGATGCTAATATAATGGCGTGTTGCTACACATGTGAGTCGCAGAGACTCAGGCTCCATGTCTAATATCTTTATATTTGATTCACAACGAAATCCTGACCATTCTACAATAGAATGTGGTTGGAGGAACATAAAAACCCCTTTTAACGATAACCATTAATAAAGATAAACGTAAAGCGACATACAATCAAAAAATTGAACATTTCAAAAGAGGATGGGGAGACTTTGATCTTCTCCTTGGAAACGGAGCAATAATATATCAAGAAAAGTAAAAGGTTCTGAAACCACATCCCCACACAATCCACAGCAAAGCCCCCAGATTGAAGGTTTTGGCTCCAAATTCCAAAAATACGATAATAAAGAACTTGGTATTGATGAGCATCAACAAGCAAAATTCGTAAGCTTCTAGCCATACCTCGAAATCAACGTTTGTTTTCATGATAAAGATATAAGAAACGGAAATCATGATAATTATATGCTACAATGTACATATCAAGTCCCCTCAATGCAGCTCTAATGACCTTGTGGGATTTTGTGTTGCTAAACGTGGTGTTGAAAGCCGATGTACACGTACAATGGAGGGTCTGTGGGAAGTTCGTCAAGATGTGTTGTTTTACATTAATGTCGCAGTCCTACGCAAAAGCTTATTACAATTAAAAGTGTAATGTCAGGCAACAGTGCGTAGTCATGGCCACCAGAATGAGCACGTTATACAAAGGAGAAAGTTGTTCAAAAACCGGATTGAGACCTGGAACATCATTCTTATAAAGTGTGGTTAACTACAGTATATCAAATAAATAGTGTTTAGTATTAAGTCGTATGTTTTATAAAGGCAGAATCGCCATATATGATATCAGTGTTGAAATTAGACAAACATAAATATGTATTTTCTACCTCATCATAATTATTGTATTCTTTACGTAATAATTCCGAAAAAATAACAACAATATATTTCTATTCTGGTGTTTCTTTTGTCTCACAAGACACTTGAGTTAAATAGCAGCTGACCTGCTCATAAATATTTGTTATTCAAAGTGGCCTGAGGTTACAAACAATTCGTATTTACTTGTCAACAACGACTTGCTTGTTAGAGTTGAAAACGTGCAGAGGATTCTCGAACTAACCGAGCCCACGATATTCCACTGAGGAAATCGTTTCACAAGGTAGTTAGTCTCTATGGTAAAAATGTACGTTGATAATGTTTAATTCAAAATTAGTTTTAATCTGTAACTTTTACAAAGGATAGGTTAAAAATACCATTTACGTTTTTCAGTTATAACGACTATATCATGAGGAATTTTATTTCAGTTACTTTACAAAAAAGCACAAATAGATTTTTTTACTTTACTAAATATTTGGAATTTTCAATAGTATTCCTCCACAACAACGATGTATTGCAAACTTAATATTAAAGAATAAAACCTTCCAGTGAATCAGCGGTAAGTTTACGGACGTACAACGTTAAAATTCAGGTTTCAATTCCAGCTTAATAGACAGCGCGCAGAAAACCTACTAAGTAGCTTTGCATTAAAACGAAAAACAAAAACACTGAGAATGAAAAATTAACAAAAATATATGTTATGATGCATTTTACTGACCTAGTGTAGTTGAAGGTGAATAGTTTTCTCCAAATAACAAATTGTAATTTTCCAGTAATCATAATGAAAAGCCCCCCAGTGGCATAGCGGTATGTCTGCGGACTTACAACGCTAGAATCCGGGTTTCGATACCCGTGGTGGGCAGATCACAGATAGCCCATTGTGTAGCTTTGTGCTTAATTACAAACAAACACCATAATGAAACTTCAACTGTTCACATAACTTAGGTACATACGTGTGTTTTAATGTTATAAATCGTGAACCATAAGGTGTAATGTCTCCAGACTTGTTCATACATATTTTAACCCTTGGACGAAATACGTTTCTAACAGACGTGCAGACAAATGTTAAAGTTCACTCCATGCCTTCTTCCTCGTATTAAAGAAAAAATTCTTTCTGTATTTGTTACTTGATTTTCACAGTTAGATAACGTATTTATTATACTTGAAAAATTCTTACATCCAATATTTGATCTGAGGGTTTTAATGGTAATAAAGCACGTTGTTACTTTATCACGAGTATAAAAAAAATGTCTGGTAACATCCCTGGAAATACACTAGCTATGTGCCCCCCCCCCCAGTGGCACAGTGGTATGTCTGCGGACTTACAACGCTAGAATCCGGGTTTCGATACTCGTGGTGGGTAGAGCACAGATAGCCCATTATGTAGCTTTGTGCATAACTTAAACAATCACTAGCTATGTATTTTATTGAATAGCACCGAAAGATAACTCATTATTTCAAAGATTAAAGCGTTTCTGATAGTGGAAATGAAGTCCTTCCAGTGAGTCAGCGGTAAGTTTACGGACGTACAACGTTAATAAAAACATGATTAACGTTGTACGTTCGTAAACTTACCACTGACTTACTGGAAGGACTTCATTTCCACTATCAGAAACGCTTTAATCTTTTAAATAATGGGTTATAACAACATGAGTGAATCTTTATTTATTAGTTCCTTTCTAATATTTTTTTTTTTGTAAAACGTGACCGCATTTGTTAGATAGAACTTGATCCAAGTATAAAGTACCATGGATAAGTTAGCAGTAAATCAGGTAAAACGTGACCGCATTTGTTAATAGTTAAATATATCGTTCAGCCCTGATAGAACTTGATCCAAGTATAAAGTACCATGGATAAGATAGCAGTAAATCAAAAAACTAAATTTTAAATAGATGGAATGAATACCTTTCAAAATATATCACAGTTGAAATTGTTTAAATAACTATCGATAGTACCATAACCAGAGTCTATTTTAGATGTGAACATTCTACAGAATAAAAAGGCATCCATGAACTGTTCAATTAAGTGATTTGAAATTTCACTATTAAGCTTTTCATTGCATCTTACAACTGGTGAGTAGTACAAAGGACAAAAACTCCTCACCATGTTAATCAGGAATAAGCTGTGTGTATCTTTAGATTAAGTGTGTATCAACAAAATTGTATACATCAAAGAGAAGAAGGCTTAGATTTAGCCGTATCGTAGTGTATACACGTGGGTATTCTTTTTAAGGTTTCAGTTAATTGACTTTTTGATAGATTGGAGATTGTGATATAACACGAACTATACAGTTAATTCTCCAGAATGTTTTTTTTTTAAAGTTTGGAATTGTTATTCCTGATGGCGCCTCCTGTCGTAAAGGTTTATTCTTTACTCCCAGTGGCCTATTTCAGTAAGCGACTTTATTAAGAGAAACTACCTTCCCACAACTGGCTGCAAACGTCAAATGGTAGTTTTAAATGTTGTTTATTTGAGCTCCCGCTTCTGCTCCTAATGTTTTCTTTTCATATGTGAGGTTTGCAAATTTAGTTTGAATCTAATAGATGTGACATCTAACATTAACACACTTTTCTTCTGAATGAATGAATTCTACATCCCCACTCTGCAGTTTGCATCGAAATGTCATTTGTCATTACACTACTGAATTATTTTAAATTATATGCACTTACTTCCATACGTAAATCATGGCTAAAATGTTATTTGTCATTACACTACTGAATTATTTTAAATTATATGCACTTACTTCCATACGTAAATCATGGCTAAAATGTTATTTGTTGTTACACTACTGAATTATTTTAAATTATATGCACTTACTTCCATACGTAAATCATGGCTAAAATGTTATTTGTTGTTAAGCAGCTTTAAGAACCAAAACAGCGTTAGTATGTTCACTTTTGTTTTCATTAGGACACTTCATATACATAATTTTTGTATAGGTTGGTCATGTGCTCAAAGTAAGCCTGATGTCAACCGAAAAATAAACATCCAATTACAGAGTCACAAACTATTTGTATTCATTTGAAAATAGTATCAAGACTTGGCCATGGAAAACCAAAATACTTGATTGAATATTTCAGAATCACAAGCCACATGAACTGAAATCCTTAACGTGTGTTATACTTGAATGTTCATGTATTAGTAGTCAACGTAAGTAAATAATGTCATTTTAAAATATCAGATAGTATAAAACTCATCACTACAGCAACTAAAAACGAAAGATTAATGACATTTAAATGTTCTACAAATTTAAACAATCTCTTAAGTGGCGCAGATTGTTTGATTCACATGTAAAAATATAAGATCCCCAAAAGCAGTAAGAAACGTTGTAGGTGTAGGAAGGCTTGAATTGTTTTGGTGCAAAAGACATTAATCCTCTATTTCATTAAAAGAATCTTTCACCCGTAGACGTTAACAGGATAGTTAGCCTGCCAAAAATGCGGAATGCTCTTCTAACAGAGCAGTAAAGCACGATGTCAAAGAGCCATGCGAAAACGCCTGGTGGGATGCATTCCTACGCTACTCCTGGTTGGTAAAGCAGAAGTTAAAGCAAATTAACCACGAATAAAAATAACTTACGAGTTTTAGTTAACATGTCAATAGCAAATTAACACGTTATCACAAGATATATAAAGATCAATTAACAATTATAAAAAAATAAATACAAAACACTTGGAAACTAGTTAACATTAAATAAAAAAAACAACAAAAACAGACGTATGAAATCGTTGGGAGCTTTTGTCTTCGAATTCACAGTAAGAGCACGCTAACCACTAAGTACGCCAGGTCCGTGTATCAGATTTAAAAGTTAGTTTAGTAACGAACTTCTGATCTTTAGTTAAGTTTGGTTTTAATCCAATTTACATGCTCTCACTCAAGACCATGTTTAGTTCGGTATTTTTCTAGTTATTTCCTTAACTTTGTTAAATTTGAAATTCCTGTCTAAGCTAAGATTATTTGACTCACTTTCCACCCTTTGAGTGAAATATCTTTTTTTCATATTGTGTTTACACTCTTTGTTTATTCCTCATTTCAAAGGCTTGCCCAAAATTATGTTATTAATTTCTTGTTTCCTGTCCCATCATAAGACTGTGTTTAATGAGAATTCGGAAACAGATAAACTTTTAACACATTAACATGTGAAGCTCCAATCTTTAAGAACTCGGAAACTTAGATTACACATGGTAACAACTTTATTAGAAGACGTGTTTAGATTAAACCTTTTATAGCTTTTATTGGTTTGTTAAATTTCAAATTCTTTACAGAAAATACATTTAAATCACTTTTCCAGTTCTAAACTAATGTTATGTTTCCGGATTCTCATCTAAGATCGCGTTTCTTCTTAGTTTCAGTTCCTTATCAAAACCATATTTAATCTAGGTTTCATATTCGAAACTAATATTGCGTTTCATCTGAGTGATAATCTTTGGTCGAACACCACATTTAATCTGGGTTTCATATTCCAAACTAAGATCGTGTTTCATCCTAGTTTCTGTCCATTATTAAACACTATATATCTTGATTTTAGATTCCGAACTAGGATCGCGTTTCATCTGAGTTTCAGTTTCTTATCAAACATCATATTTAATCTGAGGTTCGGATTCTAATGTAAGTCTATAATAAGCCCAAGGCCCGGCATGGCCAGGTGGTTT
>NW_013666377.1:253700-254980 GCF_000517525.1 Limulus polyphemus | reverse complement strand
AATCCCACTATTCGTTGGTAAAAGAGTAGCCCAAGAGTTGGCGGTGGGTGGTGATGACTAGCTGCCTTCCCTCTAGTCTTACACTGCTAAATTAGGGACGGCTAGCGCAGATAGCCCTCGTGTAGCTTTGCGCGAAATTCAAAAACAAACAATAATAAGCCCAAGTTTCCTATGCTTATCAAAGACTTTATTTGGTTTAGTTTGATATTTCTTATCTGACACTTTCCTTTATAAAAAACATTATAATAAAATAAACTATAAATTGGCGAAAACTCAGACTTAGTTTTGCATGCCATATATTTCATTACGTTCTGAGAAGATTATTTTCTAAAAAAGTAAAAAAAAATACAACAACCTAGAAACTGGTGTTATTACAGCTATTACTCCTTCGAAATGACATCGTCCGAGTCATTTGAGTAATCAATAATGACGCTTTCATATTGTTAAAAATGTTGGTGACCTAGGTTAAGTGAAGTGAAATACGCAGTAGTTCTTTCTATATTTTATCATCTTTAACCGTTAGGAGAAAAAGTAAAAAAATATCCAATCGATGATCTGAATTGGTCCATGAAAAAAAAAAGGATGAACGAAGTAAAAAATATGAGAGTTCCAAACTTGTCTCCAAGAAATACTAGCGACAAACTTGTTAGTGTAAATAAAGTGTTTTCAGATGCATATGTATGAAAGTATGTAGATACACATAAAAACAGAACATAGATAAAAGAACTTACGATAAAACCACCATCACCATATTCACAAGAAAGTAATATTATAGTTCACATGAAAACTTTGACTCAGAATGGCGGAAATAATACCTCCTCCTAAAAAACCCATTCAGTTTTTCTTAAATATGAACTTATATGTATATTTTTAGTGTGAAAAAGGGGCGTAGTAACTCGTATCTACATACCAGGAAGAAGAACTTTATTGAAAAACTGTGTTTCTAAAACCACGATAAATTTGAGACAGCAGAATTGTAAAGCGCCATCTCTGAAAAGAAATAAATAAGTACAAAGTAGTGCAACGTGTATTCTTTTTCTTCAGTTGTTTAAATCATTAATCGAAATTATATTTACTAGCAGAAATACCTACCCTCCGGGCAGGTATAACTCTTAGTTCCTACTGATGTCTCTTGGGCCTGCGGCCTTTTCTGGAATTGTCTGACATTTCGACAACAATGTACTCATACTTGACAGTAATGTTCACCAGCCATAAGAAAAGGGATTTGATTGAAATTTTAGTTTAAAAATGAGCTATCGTCACAGCATTTCATCACAGAG
>NW_013666377.1:251540-253637 GCF_000517525.1 Limulus polyphemus | reverse complement strand
GATAATAATTTTCTTAAGTTTGTTTTTTCGATTGTTTTATACTTGAAAGTTACTCCTTTTTTGTAATTTTTATTGGTTAAATCTGAAACTTATAATTTTTGTGAAAATATCAATTGTTTTATTTATTGCTCAGCTATAAAAAATGACTGGTGATGATCGGTGCGGTAGTTTCAGAGATCCAAGTTTTGGACGTATATATCGCAAGCTCCATTATAATAATACATTTATATTTTATAGCTTACAAAATTGTCTAAATATTCTTATTAATTTGTATGTGTCTAGCGTGATAGGCACATGATATAATTGTCAATAATATATATACATATGTGTATTTATGCATAATACCAGGTTTATCTAGTTGTTTTTGTTTTTTTTATCATAACCAGAATGAGTAAATACAGTTGTTTCACTTCATAGAAAATTAGCTTTATTGCCGAGCGTTTCGCTTTACAATTTCATGGGGAATTCATACTATACATAGATCAGCGGCATTTCTGGAAATGTTATTCTGGGAGAATTCTGATAACTTTTTCTTTAGAAATTATAATATAATCGTTCTGTTGTATGGTGGACTAAAGTTGATACAATGTAATCTTGTGAGGGTACTGTTGGCGTCCAATACAGTGATTAGTAGAACCGCTGTGAATGTCCATTCATAGGAGCCGATTACTGCTGGCTGACTTCCATCCCTCTGGTGAGCATTTCCAAATTTAGAATGGCTATGCTTCAACCTTGGAGGTGTCTGTCTGTTTTCAATCGTACAGTCATACAATGGGCTATCCGTGCTTTGTCTACTGCGAGTATCGAATCCTGATATTTAGCGTTATAAGCTGACAAGCTCACCACTAAGCTAAAAGTGGGTTCGAGGACTAGGGCTTGGTTGGTTAGCCCATATGTCGTATTAGGAGTCAGTCAGATTTAAAATAACAACAGTCAACTTTATATACATGGTATATAAGGTTTGTTTCGACCGATTTTTTCACAACTGACTAAGTTTAATATTAAAATCTTATACAACGAATATAATTAGTCACTTAAAACATCTGAAATGTACTGCACATAATATATTTCAAATATTCTATATTACAGAAGATTTATTTCCATCAAAACACGCTCTGTTTAGTATTTTGGTACGTGAACGCTTGACATTATATGAAATTAATATTAACTTCTAATCAAAGCAAGGTCCCTACATAAATCATGATTAAAAATCTTCCCCGATAATAAGCATAGCTAATTAAATATAAATCCCTTTACGTTCTTCCCCATAGAAATTCAAATACATTGATCCATCAGCTGAGATTCGGCCAGCTTAGGAGATTGAGGGTAACCCTAAATCCATGTACTCAGCTAACAATACAAAATAATCTTTATAATGAAAATATAATAAAGAAATATTAAAAATTGACATATTAAAGATTTAAGTCAATATTGTTAACGAATGTAACATTGAAGAAAGAATAAAATATACCTTACAGAACATACACGTTACTATAGGAAGATACAAAACACGACGAAGGCGAAGATAAATTTAAATAAGTATTAGTTTTTATTTCTTTTTGAATTAATTGTTTTTCAAACGTTGCCACAAAGGACTTCAATTATGGGGGCAGTTGGAGCAATTTCCTTCCCCCAAAATGATTCGAGGAACTTGAAAATAAAGTAGTATTTCAATATTTTACTGTAAAGCTACAATCCAATCCAAAACTAGGCCACATATTATTTTATTTTCACTTTAGAAAAATCCAAGAGCTTTGAAGGACCGCTCTTTTGGACTTCCGTGAGAATGTGCTTCTTCCCCAAATTAAATCATACATAGTTGAATTATGTATTCTATTGTCAGCAAAAATTTAAAACCAATAAGTCATTTTATAAAATAGCATAAAATTAGTTTGTTAACACAAGATTATTGCTTTCCATAGAAACAAAACAATGAAAAATTTCACAAAATGTTCATCTTCTTTATGTAATTAGTTGTTCACTTTTCTGTTTAATAACTCACTATTGAAACTTCAAGTCTATTGAAAAAGTGATTATAACTATAATAAATTATATTTGTCATAAGATAATAGTATTAATTCATTGTTCGCCATAGCC
>NW_013666377.1:246877-250669 GCF_000517525.1 Limulus polyphemus | reverse complement strand
AACGTAGTACACGAAATGTGGTACACGAAACGTAGTACACGAAATGTGGTACACGAAACGTAGTACACGAAATGTAGTACACGAAACGTGGTACACGAAACATAGTACACTAAATGTAGTACACGAAATGTAGTACACGAAACGTAGTACACGAAATGTAGTACACGAAACGTGGGTACACGAAATGTAGTACACGAAACGTAGTACACGAAATGTAGTACACGAAACGTAGTACTGCATCAATCACAGAAACCAGTGAAAGTAAGTGAAATTGGCATTTATTTTTAAACCGTTACTTACCTGATTTGTATTCCATTAACGACTTTAATGGGTTGAGAAAGAGTGAATCTGTCTACAAGTAGCACCTTTGGATATGTCAAACTATACTATATGAACCAATTAATCAATCAGTAGACTAATTATGGACTAATTGTCTTGTAATTTAATTTCCTCTTTCTTAATTAATCCGTTCTTTATTTGGAATTATTGGTATCAAAGATGTAATAAAAATAGGCAAGTAATACTTTTTTTTTATGTGAACTGCAAGCACGTACTTAATTATACCGATCCAAAAGGAAGCAATTAACGACACTGTGAAAAAATATCTAAGCTAAATAGAACCTTTGATAATATCCATTTATACGTTATCCTTCGTCGTATGTTTTTGTCATATTCGATTTTTGAGACGAAATAAAAATAGGTAAAATATAACAGAAAAAAAATGGTCGATATTTGTCAAGCACGTACGCTTGCTTGTCTTTAGTGGTTGAACTGTTCACCGGAATTTACTTTTAAGGAGTAGAAACAAACTTTAACAAGGGGGGATGGATGGATTTCCTTTCAGGAGAAAAGTCTGAAAACTACTACAATGTAAAATAGTTTTTAAAAAACGACAACTTTATCATATAAAATATTAAAATTTCTGTGAATTTCGATATGAATTATATTTATTATTATTATTACAAGATATTCCAATACTGGCATTTAACTCATATAAATGAGTTTCCTGTTTCTGCTTTAATAAGGTAACATAATTAAACACATGCTTGAGAATATCGAATGAAGGTTATTATACGATTTATTGGTTAATATCTAAGCATATTTGGTGCAAAAATTACATATTAAACAAAAACAGAAATAAATTGTGTATTAAATAAATATTGTACCCTGTAGTATCCAGAATCAACGTTTTTTGTTTTTTTTAATGGATTATATATTTCAGCCAATGTTTGTTCGGAAATTCTTAATAATTCCATTTTGTTTATTATAGCGCAAAGTCACACAATGAGCTGTCTGTGCACTGTATACCACAGGGAATCTAACCCCAAATTTTAGCAGTATAATTCTGTAAACTTACCGTTAAACCCATTTGGGAGCATTTTATTCAGTAAGGCTACTAAAATCACAACGTACTATATAAGTTTTGTTGTTGTTTTTTAGTCGAACAAAATTTATCTTGACTTTTAACGCTACTATTCAATGATAAAGACCATGAAAAATGAAAACATACATAATATGATGCTCTTACTTTTTAATTATTAAACGCCTTTACCGAAATACACTTTGTTTGGATTTCTGAACAACTAACGTTTGTTTGATGATTTAAAGAATAGAAATCATGTAAACACTAGAGTAACTGCTTTATTTTATTTTATTAACGAATTCATAAACATTTCGATTCTGGCCTGGTAGTGGGTTGTGCTGTAGTTCTTTAGCACACCTACCTAGTAAAAGCATAAAACTGGTACTTTATTGTTAGGTTCTCCTGCCCCGAATCTCACAACTGGAACCCCTGCCGTTCATCTAGTACAAGGCTGAAGAATAGGAAAGGAATACTTGTACTAGTATTGAAAATAGTCGAGTTTGCAGATCATGGTTAATGAGCCAACATTATCATCCTCATAAAATAATGTTATTGCTCAATATTTGTAATGCTTTTGTTTGAATTTGCCCTGAAGGATTATATATGGCTAAAACTAACAAGACTTTCAAATATAGTACGACATGGTGATAATTCATTTTGTTTAATTATTTTTTTTTAAGATATGAGGCTCGAAACGGTGAGGTTCCGAGAAGGATCAACCTTTTGTTTGTAAATGTGAAAATCTTAGGTTCTCTTAATAATTTCATTACAACTCTAATCGATGTTCGTTGTTCTTACATTTTACAATTACGTTAAAATTACTTCAAATTACTTCAGTTACTCTAACATAATATCGCAGGTATTGAATGATGGATTCTATAGTTACACGTTTGCTGCAAAATGAGAAATATTAAATAAATCAAAAAAATCTTGATTTAAGTTGTGAAAATCGCATAACTAAAATAAACATTATGTGAAGAGAAAGACTGACTCAGTACTTTTGTTCTAGAATAATCCAGTATTAAAAATTTAGCTAATACCTTTGCTTCCTGTGCTTCAAATATAACCTCAAATAAAAGTTATCCCTTTTCGCTAGCTAGCTTAATGAAGACCCACATAGCTAGAACATTGAATAGGAATGAGCAAAAAAAAAATCTCACCTTTATTGATACTTTCAACATAATTTTCATCATTTAAGAAGATTGTGGTCTTAAGCTTACAATTCGTGTTCTGTATTACCGTAGTTAATTTTCGGGCCTAAAAACATCCTTAATTAAAAAACTAGAATTAAGTGACTTACTACTTCCCGTAATGCCACTACTACACTTTAAAAGTAACATGTATGTGTTCAACGTTTACCAGCAATCATCCGAAATGTATTTTTTCAGGGAAATTATAATACTTGACCTTCCCTCGAGGTTCAGTGAAAAATCGATTTTTTGATGAATTGGTGTATTGAAGATGTGAAATAGGTTTTGCTACCAAAATAATAAAAGCAATTATACTTTTTAATACTTGCGTGAAACTTTTTAGGTCGTTAGGAAACGATTTTCTCAAGATGAAATAAATATAATATCCAGAGGGCCAGAAAAACGTTATCACACTTGTCGTTAAGCTACCTCTAGTTGTTGATTGCAAGCCGATGTTAAATGTAGTAAAATTAAATAAGGCCTAATGTGCTTTTAATTTCTGTTATTTATGGAGCGATATTTATATCAAGTTGAAAATAATGAAAGCTATGAAACACTCTTGAACTTTTCAAGGCTGGATGACAGAACTGTATATGCACGCTGTGTAATAAATTCAAAAATGATATGGTTTACAGTTAGGTTTAATGATGTGAACAGAATTCTTAATTCCATATCCGGTTTATTAACCACATTTAAAGTAATAACAACCATGCTTTTAGGGACTCAAGTGGAAAGCAAAAAGCTAGAGGTTTCAAAGAATTTTTTTTTAAATCTGAATTTATTAAGTATTCATAAAAAAATATTGTGAGTATTGCAGTGTTGCCACCTTGTTTTCATCGTTTTGTTTTTGTTACTTCAGAAGCTTCGAATAATTAATTTTGCCATCATTGTAGTATTGTTGATAGACTACGTCTGTTTGATCTGACCTTAACCTGTATGACCACCTACGGATTGATGTCTTCGACATCAGATCCGGCTAACCACAATATGGCGTCTTTCAGTGTGTGTAGTCATCTCAGATGACGTCACATCCATCCAGTTCCCCCCCCCTTCTTATGGTAGTTGTGCGAATGGTCTAAAAGATAGGAAGTATATTAATGTTTAGATTAACACATCTTAACTTTAACAATCTGATAAGATTGTGAAGTAATTATTAAAATTACCTGCAAAATTCTTTCCTGAGATAATATATCCAATATTCTTTCCTGAGATAATATATCCAATATTCTTTCCTGAGAT
>NW_013666377.1:215480-245877 GCF_000517525.1 Limulus polyphemus | reverse complement strand
TAATATAAAGCTCCTGTTCTATCCATCTTGAATTCTATGTTTTATTTTCCTCAAGACAATACAATCCTTCTGAACATGAAAAATAATAGTTACTGTGCAACTTATTTTTCACCATTGAATGTCCGATGAGAAAAACTGGAAGTCCTGGATATTTGTCTCTCATCATATCTATATGTTGAAAGATGTCGTTGACACAGTTGTCAAGACTACCCACTAGAGTGTGTGGTCCTCCACTTCGTCCATGACCTACTAGAAAGAAAATAAACGCAACAGTTTGCGCATGCCCAGTGAAAAAACTTATGCTATTATTCTGCTCGTTTGTATGTACGACCGTTACGCTTTCTGACCGAGAACCTGTTGCATAAGCATGTGTAGTTAGAATGTTTCCCAAAGAAAAAACGCACATTCATTCTGAAAAAAACAAAACTGAAACTTAACTATTTATTCATTTGTAGTAGACACTTCGGCTACAAGATACCATCAAAACCCTTTCTGTGAATTAAACTTATTATTTTAACAGAATTATAAATAATATCAATTAATATTTTCGACCCCAGTACGTTACTTGGTTGTTTTACGAATATCCAGCTCAAGACTGCTGTGATAAGATGAAACTTAAAATAAAAGAAATGGAAAAACAAGGTTAACGTTAAATAGATGTTTTAATGCTCACAACGTTTCGAGCTGGGACGGCCTTCCTCTGGTGATTTTAAACTTTTGTGGAACAAAAAGTTTGATATCACAAGGATTATAAAACATAGAACGAATGTTCGAAACGAGCATCATACAAAAAGATCCGGGGAGCGCGATCTTATTGTTTTTCGTCAGGAAAACGTTTCGTCTTTTTTTTTAAGCTAAGATCTTTGTCATCATTAGCTGTATATGTATCATAGTTTAAATGAAACTTGTTTTTTTTTGGGGGGGGGGGTAAAGTGTATTAGAGAGAAGAAAAGGGGAGGGTGACCATAAATGTTTCCGAAACACTGATCTACTCAATGATAAAGAAAGCGTTTTTCAATATTCCTTCCCGAGATAATATATCCAATATTCTTTCCTGAGATAATATATCCAATATTCTTTCCTGAGATAATATATCCAATATTCCTTCCCGAGATGATATATCCAATATTCTTTCCTGAGATAATATATCCAATATTCTTTCCTGAGATAATATATCCGATATTCTTTCCTGAGATAATATATCCAATATTCTTTCCTGAGATAGTATATCCGATATTCTTTCCTGGGATAATATATCCAATATTCTTTCCTGAGATAATATATCCAATATTCTTTCCTGAGATAATATATCCAATATTCTTTCCTGAGATAATATATCCAATATTCTTAAACATTAAGTCACCAATTCTTTGTTTATTCTTTTTTTTCTAATAATTCGTTAAAGAATTTCAAAAGTTATCTTAATGTTATTTTTTTCATAAAATTTTTGATAGATGTTTTTTTAAAATCCTAGTTTTGCCGTATTTCTATATTTGACATAATTTGGTCGATAAGTGTCATTTTTAGGACTATTTTTATACGATATTGATAATTTGTCTTTCACTTGTATAATGTTCTAAAACTTATTATGTATCCAGTGTGTAAGTGTTAAAATCAGTAGTGAAAATCAAGACCTTGTTTTTCAAAACGAAGAACAGAACTAATAAGCTACAACGTTGTTTACCGATATGTTTGTTCTCGATATAGGGGTGACTGTATGAAATTAAACACGCGTCGTTTAGAGCAACGTATAAAAGAGCATCTGCTAGCCTAGTGCTGGTAATTCTACAAATATCTAGTTAAGGGATATGATGGAACTGCTGGTGAAAAGAACTTTGATATAACACGCAGTTCCAGCAACGAACAAAATATAAGAATAAAATAGACTCTGGCGATCAAGAAACTTAAACCAATATTAAGCTCTGATTCGCCCCCCGCCGGTGGCACAATGGTATGTCTGCGGACTTTACAACGCTAGAATCCGGGTTTTGATACCCGTGGTGGGCAGAGCACAAATAGCCCATTGTGTAGCTTTGTGCTTAACTTTAAAACAAAATATGATACTTGCACTTATATACTATGTCTAAATACTAGCCAATATGCATTCACATGCATAAAACTCACGCGGTTACAAATCCTATTTTGACTCTGCTAAATGTTACAGATTTTAGACATAGAGCTAAAACATGGATTTGTAGCTTAAGGAACCAATGTCAACACTATGTCTCAAACCTTAAGCTTGTTTGTTTACTTTTGTGCGATTGCATTTTTACTTTAAGCTACCTATTTTGTTTCTGTGTTGTTTTGAAGACCCCTATTCCCCCTTTTTATATTACAATTTTTAATAATCTTCTATATTGGAAAGTACTAGGGCTACAGGATTTCCCATACTTAGGCCTTCTACTTAGATGTAATTTACACCTTCAAACTAGAAACTGGGAGATTTAGCTGCAAAGATAAACAGTTCTCTTATAGTAATGATATTTATGAGAAAACGGAGATTAGAATCGTTTTGGTAACATTCCAAAGTACCGTTTATTGCTTCGAGAACAGTGACTTGAGTGAATAACTTTTTACGTCAACTGTGACCAACTGAGCAAAATGAATGAATTCTCTGAATCTTGTGATAAACATTTCAGAGTTGTTTTATAAAGGAGGAAGCACGAGAAACATACTCATAAAACGGCAAAGTGATGAATTTTCCAAGGTTGTAATTTTTGTAAGCCAAAACAATAGGGTGTAAGGGAAAACCAGTTGGGTAAGTTTTTGGGAGGCCGTAAAGGGAATTTCGGGGATGAAGAAATTTGTATAGATCAGCTTTGTTTTAAGTTCTTTTCTCTGGAAGGGGTTAAGTTAGTCCCTTTTTTTTTTGGGGGGGGGGGTGAAATGAGATGAATCATGTATCTTTTGTTTAAATACTATTCCACCCATAATAACAACAACATTACTTTTGTCAGATTTCAGTGAAATTACACTTTCATCATTTTTAAAGAGTTTTAGTTTTTATTTTCTTCTTGGGAAAGATTGATTTGTCGAAAAGATCCAAAATTTGTGGAGCAAAGGCATAAAAAAAAGGTAAATTGTAACTATTTTCTGGAATTTGAGAAAAATAAAGAATGGTTAACTGTAGGTTTTGGATGAAAGTCCATTGGTGGTTTAAGGAAAGATCTTTATTATTTGTACGTTTTGAATAATGTCAGAAGAAATTGTAGCATAGGTCTTTGAATTGGAAGCGACACGAGAAGAAGTGGGCTTATTTTTATAACAAAGTCTACTCATCCTCTCTGGAATCTAAGTGCTGGTAGAGTTATGGGTGCAATAGCAATATTGAAACCTTTTTCTAAAAGTTGTTTCATCAGTGGATGAATGGAGGCTGGAAAATTTAACAATAACAACATCCTGTTTTTTGCAGTATAAGGTAAGGGTTTTAAGCCTATTCATTTCAAAAGCTGGATTTATGTTTTTCGTGGGTCTTTTTCAATATTTCTAATTTCTTAGAATACCTATCAATAATACTTGTTTTTTCTCGTGATTGTTGATATTATTAATAATACGTCGGAATGCTACTTCGTAATCTTCATTAGTGAAAAATGTTTTCAAATTTTGATATTGTTGGGAAAGAGTTTTGTTTAATTTTGATAGAAGTCTGTTATTTTCATGGATATCCCACAGTGGCACAGTGCTATGTCTGCGGACTTACAACGCTAGGAACTGAGTTTTGATACCCGTGGCGGGCAGAGCACAGATAGCCCATTATGTAGCTTTGTGCTTAAAGTACAAACAAATAAACAAATTTTCACGGATATGTTCACGAAGAAGTTTGTATTGCATTGTTCTTATCATTTTGGTAAATTAGAAATTAAACTTGTTTATTTACACTGTAGAAAAATAGGAATAATGTGATGATCACAACACTTTTGTAGAAAAAGAATGGCAAGAAATTTATTTTTCACAGAAGGATCATAATTAGTAGCTAAATGTTTTTTGAAGAAAGTCATGAATTGTGAGAAAATACTATAGGAATAGCAGAAGATAGAATTAATCTTATGAAGAGTATAAATATTCTGGTGATACAATATGTTATCTTGATTAACTTGGATTCATATTAGGTTCAGATAGTTCTTCCTATTAGGAGAGGTAGTTCTTGTTGTTAGGTTTAGGCTCAGTTCGAAATAGTTGTAAATTCTTAGACCAAGAATACCTGAAAATAAATTCCCAATGATGTTGAACTATTTAATGACTCCGAATAGAAACAAAAATTAAATGTTAGAAAGATCTCTGTGTTTTTAGTTTCAGACAAGATTTTATCGGTTGTACAGAGTAAAATTTTGTATATTTCGTCACAACGAAAATACAAATAATCGAGATATTTCCTGAAATGTACTCTCCCTCCGACACACCTACAGTAACTTATTCTTTCTTTTTCTCAAATACCCCAAAATGGTCAAACTTTACACGATTTTCATGCCTTTCGTTCATAAATTCCGCATCTCCTCGACAATCTTAAGAGTGCTGAAATCAAACTTTTTTCCAGAAGAACATAAAGCACTAAAACCCTGTTTGTCTTTGCAGCTAAATCTTCCAATTTGTAGTTTGAAGGTCTAAATTATATCAAATTCGAAGGCCTGAGTATAGAAAATCCTGTAGTCCCAGTACTTTCCGATGTATTCACAATAACAATTGAAGATATTGCCATCTCAAGTTCACTCGAATCAATTTTTGGGCTTCGATATGTTTATGACATTTTTTCATCTTTCGATAACTTTGATACTGTTTATGACTTTTTTCCAATCTAAACCGAATACACCAAAACATTAAATTCACGATGGAAAAGAAGCTGATGACAAATTGTTATTCCTAAACGTTATTGTTAAAAAAAACTTCCAAACCTTTATATTTCATTAAAACACTCACACTGTTCCTCGGATTTGTCTTCATGACTAATGTCAAAAGATAGGTATAATAAAAATTACAAACTGCTGTTCGTATAAATAAAAATCATCAATTCCGACCTCGATTGCTTCAAAAAGGAAAAAAACAACAACTTAGATTTGAGATTTGTGTACAAAACAGTTTTTCTCCAACTGTTATTAACCAAGTAATTGTTGTTGTTTTTTTTAATGAGCCACAATTTAACATAGAAAATTAATCATCTAATATATCACTGTTTAGTGTTTTACTTTTCATCCTAAACTTCTCTCATACGATAAAAAAATTTGGTTGAAAACAGTCAGGAAGTATAGAAATTGACAATAAAGTACAACCTACGTTTCTACCTCGAAAAAACTAACTGCTATCCAAAAAGTATATAGACAATAATATTTCATGAAATATGTCTATAGATTGCAGAAAGCTGTTAGATTTTTACTCGTTTGTGGGAATATTTACAATCTGTATCTCATGTTTTTAAACATATGTCTAGGGAAAAAATCATTATTTTGATCCTTCTGAGGTAAAGAATACTCAGCAGAGAAATAACATTAGCAGACAAAAATGAAAGAAACTCTGTTAATAAAAAAAACTTTATTCTTAACAAATACAAAGGTGATGATTTATATCTTGCTCCCTCCTCCCCTTGTTTATATAACAAATGTCCATACTTAGGGTCAGCAGTTAAAGCTTTATTTTAATATTTATGTGTATCTGACAGTTCATTCATAAATACTTTATTAAGTATGGAATTGCTAAATCATATGCTTTGTAGGTCGTTATTGTTATAAAAACTCACGTGGTTATCTTATTTTAAATTAATATCTGTTCGCCTCAGTTCTTGTATCTCACCTGATGATTCCAGGTAAACCTGGTGAAACGTCGTTGTAAAATAAACAAAAGTTTTAGTCTATACATCCGATAAACCTAGTCTGAATTAAAAAAAAATATATAGTTCTTTCTAATATTTAATTATACATATCTACTACAGGCAACAGTATTAACATGGCAGTAAATAAACTTCAAAGCTGCACACCCAACATCACAATAATATTATCAAGCATAATACTTTGCTACGAAAAGAATAGACACAAAATGTAGGCACCGTTAACAACCAAGGCTGTGAAGGCAGACTATTTCACTTTTTTTGTTGTTAATATCAAAGGAATCCCGTCACAGTTCCGAAAACAAGAAGTTCAAACTCCTCGCGCAAAGTATATTCAGCGTCATGCCAAGTACATTGTTATATGTATAATGTTTTCAGTTGCCTATTTCTCATCCGAGTGAAGCTATATAAATATAGAATTTGAAGAATATGCAGTATTAATGCTATGGTTTATTCCTCTGATTTTCAACAGAAATGCTGTTTAAAGTACTAAAAATAGCTATGAAGCCTAATCACCAGTTGTCGCTGAGTTATACTAGAACCAATTCAAGTAAAATTTTACGTTTTATCTTTTGTTCCTATTTCGTTTTGTTGTTTTATATTTACCTTACACAGCACAGATTTCGTGACAGACATTTGTGTGAACCCTCCACCACACCACTGATGTATCATAAGGCTTAGACAGAAAAATAATTGCTTCACATTCCTTAATGACTTTAGTATTGGTATGTATCTTAAGGCTTACCTCTAAGTTAATGTTAGTAAAGCATATAGTTCGTCGTTGATTTGAGAGAAACTATGTTTTATTCTAAACATTCAGTAGTTTGTTGACTGACCACCAGAGTAATACAGTTTTCAGCTGAGCAGTAGCTGTATTCATGCTCGATTGAACGCGTATAAATAATTATTTACACGTCACAAAGCTGTTTTCGAATTATTTATATAAAAAAAAGTTTTACACTTATCACACTTCCGTACTTTTTTCTGTCTCGCGACATTTTTCTATAAACAGTAAATACAGTCATTTTCTGGTGGCAAACCCACATCACAGGCAGCATTTCATCCATTACTATATTTCAATGATGGTAATTCAAGTAGATAGAAATGACACACAATAAAGAGATTATGTATTTCAATGATGGTAATTCAGGTAGATAGAAATGACACACAATAAAGAGATTATGTATTTCAATGATGGTAATTCAGGTAGATAGAAATGACACACAATAAAGAGATTATGTATTTCAATGATGGTAATTCAGGTAGATAGAAATGACACACAATAAAGAGATTATGTTCAATTCCACTTAGAGGACAGTCGCCCACCAGTGGCACAGCGGTATGTCTGCGGACTTACAACGCTAGAAACCGGGTTTCGATACCCGTGGTGGGCAGAGCACAGATAGCCCATTGTGTAACTTTGTGCTTAATTAGAAACAAATAAACAAACTAGAAGACAGTCTCAGTTAAATGACTCGCGCTAGCTGATATCAAATATAAATACAGCCATTTGGACAAGATGGTACTCCCTTATGGGTACAGCCATTTGGACAAGATGGTACTCCCTTATGGGTACAGCCATTTGGACAAGATGGTACTACCTTATGGGTACAGCCATTTGGACAAGATGGTATTACCTTATGGGTACAGCCATTTGGACAAGATGGTATTCCCTTATGGGTGCAGCCATTTGGACAAGATGGTACTCCCTTATGGGTGCAGCCATTTGGACAAGATGGTACTCCCTTATGGGTACAGCCATTTGGACAAGATGGTACTCCCTTATGGGTGCAGCCATTTGGACAAGATGGTACTCCCTTATGGGTGCAGCCATTTGGACAAGATGGTACTACCTTATGGGTGCAGCCATTTGGACAAGATGGTACTACCTTATGGGCGCAGCCATCTTAAATGAGCTCCTGGTAGTGGTGCATCAGCCTTCCTCGATTTGAATACACAATGAGTCATAAAAGTCTCCTCCATGAGTGTCAAATTATTTTAGTTTAAAGTCATACCACCATAGCAAGACATCGTTTTATGTATGGTTATCCAACTTTTTTCTGTTAATTTAAAAGCGAAAATACTGTGGGTAGACAGTAATCGGGAAAGTACAGAGGAAACAAAATAAGTAACCATATACCCGACTTTACGAGGTATATTTCATCCTGCCCCAGGGACTAAAGTTTACGAGGCTGTCCGCCACGCCAGTGACAGTTAGACCTACACACACACACACACTGTTCTTATGGAATTTTCGATCACGTAATCGATCCAATAAATATTTTCTTTTCTTCACAACTTCTTGGATAGCTTCCAACTCATTATCATTTATTAATTTTCGCTTGTTTTTCATGATGCATTTGTGAATGGGATCACGTCTAAATTGGTAATAGAACGTTAATATTCTCGAAGGTTTTGTCTTATAGTTTGTATAAATTTGTTGTATAATCTTTGTTTAGCATCTTTTAAATTATATCCTTCAAATACATGTTTATTAAATTCCGTTATTGCTTCTGTTTCATTATTATCAGTTATGACTTGCAAATATATCTTAATCAATGGACTACGTCGGGTAAGAATGTATGTTTTTATCTTTAGGAACTACTTTTGTTTTACGTTGTTTATATTTAGAGCAATGATCTTTATTGGAGCCTTTTTTTATTATATTTTAACACAAGGGTGGATACAAGGGAAGGGGGTGGCATAGACGATCCCTCACGGCAGGTGTTTTCAATTTCACAAATTAGTTTATATTATTATGCCATGATGAAATCGGGCTGGTAGCTATTTTGAAGACATACAATGTAATGCAAGTAACTCCATTTACTCACCAGCTACTGAAGTTCTTGTAAGTCCCCTTATTTGAATACCCCACCAGTGAATCCCCCTTTAGCTTATTTTGGAAAGCGTAAAGCCTATGGGAGCTTAGCTACGTAATATCTTATGGAAAACAGACAGGCAAATAGGGCCTGTTTTAAGTCTACCTTATGGTTAGCTAGCTTACCCAGTGGTTTTGTTCATAGGTTGTTGGCTTTTGCTACCGAATTCGGGAAATGTATTGTATATGTAATGTTGTAATTTACAATTAAATAAGGTGTACAAGCCTAGTGGCCAAATATATTTGTGAGGGCTTAAATCACCTCTATTATTTCATTTTCTAAATATATGTTTAGTTGTCTGTTTGTTTTGTTTGTTTGTTTTTTAAGTTAAGCACAAAGCTACACAATGGGCTATCTGTGCTCTGCCACCACGGGTATTGAAACCCGGATTCTAGCGTTGTTAGTCCGCAGACATACCGCTGTGCTACTGGGGGGCGTTTAGTTGTCATCTATCACCCACAATTACTATCTCCAACAAATCTGCCTCGATGGTTCAGAAGTAAGTCTGAAGGCTTCTATCACTACAAATCGGGTTTCGATACCCGTGGTGGGCAGAGCATAGATAGCCCATTGTGTGTGATTAACAAGAAACAGACGAACCACCCAGAATTCGATCTGTATCGACATTATCACTAGTATCTCTGTTTTTAGAACTACTTTAACTATAAGTATTATTATTTTCATTGGAACTGGTTTCACAAATCGTATAGACAGTTGTGTGGTATCTGTAATCATGTCTGAAAGAACAAAATCAAATCCTTCAGTAAGCATATTAAATGTAACAAAAGGTGCATCTACTTTAGACTAAAATAGTTAAACCTTCCATTTTATTTACTTACATTGAGCTAACTACACGGATTTAATTGTGAGACATGTATAAACATGTCTGAAAAGACAAAATCATATGACCCAGTAGATATATTAGATGTAACAAAGGGTGTATTCAAATTCGATAACGAGGAACCCACTTTGAGACTAATAATGGCTGGAGACGGCTTAAATTTACATTAAAGCACAATGATAAGAGGTAATATTGTAACAGATACAATTTTGAATTGGTATAAAATGTTTCTGAACATCCAGTTAATTTCCAAGTCTGTAATTATGAGCATTTTTGGCAAAGATATTTACAGGACATTGAGCTTAATGTTCTCTCTTAAGTTGTGTATATAGTCAACTTAAATAGCTCTAACGCATGTTGGTATGAATGACTCATTACTAATATCACATCCACTATCCGACGCATGTTGGTATGAATGACTCATTACTAATATCACATCCACTATCCGCATTACTTTTATCTTACTAACCTCCTCTGTTTGTTTGTAATTAACCACAAAGCTACACAATGGGCTATCTGTGCTCTGCCCACCACGGGTATCGAAACCCGGATTCTAGCGTTGTAAGTCCGCAGACATACCGCTGACCCACTGTGGGGTTTGGTTGTTTGTAGTTAAGCACAAAGCTACACAATGGGCTATCTGTGCTTTGCCTACCACGGGTATCGAAACCCGGATTCTAGCGTTGTAAGTCCGCAGACATACCGCTGTACCACTGGGGGGGGGGGCAACCTCTTCTGTTTCATTACTAATAGCCGCAAGAAAATGATTAATGAGTTTTAATTTTACAACCAAATACTAGCCATTATTATTTTCCCTTACACAATTAAAATAAAATGCTATACATTAAACGGTAAAAACAGTTAAATCTACTTTTGTATTCATTGCAACAAGTCTAATATGATTGTAGAATGTGTGCGAACATGCAAAACTGAACAAGTCATGCGACTCAATAAGCATATTATCAGGCTTAAGGAGAGGTAAATCTGTTTTCTCTTGTAAATTATATTCACTGTGTTGCAACTATGTAGATATTGTTATAAAAGCATGTTATTGAAACTCGATATTAAAATGCGAACAACTTTGACTGGTAAGGAATTCTTTTGAAACATCCAGTTAAATTATAGATGCAAAATATAAGGTAAGATTAGGATAAGATCGAGCTGAACTCGCCTGATCGTTTATGTATGATTAATTCCACTTACTTTCACCATTACTGATGTGATTCAACACTAATACACCCGTAACATCAACTGTGCTAATATTACTATCTTTTTGTACTGTTTAAAATAGCTGAAACTAAGTACTTACGTATTCAACGCGTAAGTAAATTAAATAATGACATCGCTATACATTTATATTAAACTAAAAATTAGGCCTACTTTCGCAAACAACCATGTATTAAATACGTAATATATTGATATACCTTTACGTGAAACGTAAGGACTCTCTTTGTGTTTATTTATATGAAATATAATGACACAGGATGAAGTGTGGGGGTAGGGGCACTTTGAACGAGACGAAAATGAACAAACAAGGTGATTCAATACGCTTGTTAACTTAACAAAAGTTACATATGCTTTCTTTGTTCATTTACATTACAGAGCAACTACTAAATTTTATTGTTCTTGTTGATTTATTAATGAACGTAGATTTAAGGTAAATATATATATATATATTGGTTAGGCAAGGTCAGAAGTTAGCGTGCCGGATTGTGGAGCTGAGAATCCTTGGTTCGCTTCTTGTTACCGCCCAAAATAAATAAATAAATTGCGCACTTTGAAGCCATGAATGCCTTATTAAAATGACAGGTAAATTACACTATTCGGTCTGACAAGAGTAGACCAAGAGAGTCATGCTAACTAGCTGGTTTCCCTGTTGTCTATCACTTGAAAATTAACCCTTGTGTACCTTTGCGTGAAATTCAACAAACAAAATGTATATACATACAATTATGAATGATAATAGGTTGTTTCGAAACATTCGATTAAATCATGAATATGTACTTGTGATGTTTATATCGTAAATCATATAAAACTCTTACAATTTATGCGCAATCAAAATCGACCATTTTCATCAAAATATTAGAATACAGTATAACTACCATAGATTAATGCCTATAGCACCTTAATACAAGAACAAAAATATTCAGTTCATTGTACAAATATAAGAATGAAAACTCCTGTTCCTTGATATTGGGTAAGAACAACATTAATATTATTATCTATCTACTAACTCATACTTTCCAGAATTTCTATTGTGAATCAAACAACTCAAACTCCGTGAATAGAAGAATAATCAAATCGAGAAAAAAAAAGCTACACTTCATGAAATAGAATAGAATTTCCTACGGAAAACTTTCTGAGCTAATGGATGCTCGAGACAGTTCATACATCAAGCCTTTAAAACATACCCTACTTCAGAAACCCCAAGAAACGAATATGTATATAACACCACCCTACCGTTTATACTCAATCTTAGCTACAAATTTAGAAGACTCTGAAAAAATCAACAAAATCAAAATCTGATTCAAATATTGACAAAAAACTAAAATATATTGTGCCCCAAACCAAACAAATCATTGATTCAATAAACCAATAACACATGCTTTATAATTTGCCCTGCACATGTGAAGAAGTATACACTGAAAAATCCGCAATAACTGAATATTCACATACATCAGGACATGGTATTCAATAGTAAAATCGTAGACACTGAACAAAATTGGAAACTTGGAAAACTAAAAGACAGTTTAGAATAAAAGTAGAAAAATAAGCATAAACCGAGAACAAAGAACGAAAAAAAAATCAAATTTTGGAACCACTTTCCGAATTCTGGACAAAACTGTATTTACTCACAACCAACACAGCCTATTAGAATAAAGAAGAGCTCTCTCTGAAGTCGGGCCCGGCATGGCCAGGTGGTTAGGGCGCTCGACTCGCAATCTCAGGGTCACGGGTTCGAATCCCCGTCACACCAAACATGCTCGTCCTTTCATCCGTAGGGACGTTATAAGTGACGGTCAATCCCACTATTCGTTGGTAAAAGAGTAGCCCAAGAGTTGGCGGTGGGTGGTGATGACTAGCTGCCTTCCCTCTAGTCTTAGACTGCTAAATTAGGGACGGCTAGCGCAGATAGCCCTCGTGTAGCTTTGCGCGAAATCCAAAACAAAACAAACTCTCTGAAGTCCGCGTCGCACATATATGACAGATTGAAGCAAACTTAGAGATTCACACGTGTCCGAGGTTTTGTCACCAATTTTTGCCACCTCCTTATCATTTTGCTCTTCAAAATTATCAGTACTACCAATTTTTCCACGTAGCTATTTCACATAATCTCTTACCGCGAGCGGGGTGAAGAGAATTGTATTTCTGAGCATCCCCGGTTGCTTTTGTCCCTAAACTTTTAGTTTTGGATTTTGGAGTTTCACACACGATCAAGTCCTAGGACCATATGTAAAACATCACAATTTCCCTAATACCAATAGACCTAAAGAAGGAATCGGCATAGAACACGAAACGTCGTATTAGGAAGAAAGTACCACTAGGTACTAGTGAAGTCCACTTTTAAAACTGATGAGTACGCCGTTTATACGAAGGCCTCTCGGACCTCACGAGAGGCTGAGCTTTACACTTACGATGTCTAATGACGAGAGTATGTGCATGAGGTTCCGCTTTCGGGTCAACGTCTTGTGACGTTTAATGTGGTCAACAGTGCGTCTTTGTAAGTGCGAATTGAACATTCTCCTAACTCGAAGCATTTATTGAAAACGCTCAAAAAGTTACCCACAAAATAGAAGGAAAAACAACAACATCCACTGAGGGAGATAATCAAAGTGAAAACAATTTCAAGTAAAATTACTTTGGATCAAAATGATCTTTATAGTGAACACAAAAAAATGGAGGTACCGATGATGATGAATATGAACTGAGTGTTAAAAGATCCGAAGTAAACATAACCAGAATTGAGATCATTGCTCTAAGAGTAAATATGTAAAACAAAATAGTTTACCTAAGATAGTCCATAGTTTGACATAGTCGTAGCGGATGATATTTAAAAAAACCTCGTAAACCTTACTGTGTGGTCAGTTTATTTTGTGTTTACTTTGATGACCACTGTCTACCCAAAGTATACCTAGGCTTTTGAACTGACATAAAATAAAACAAAAGCTTCGTGTCCATACTAATAAACAATGACGGTATGTCTTTAAATTAAAATTGTCTGACACTCATGAATGGGCTTTCGCTGACACATTATGTGTTCAAGTCGAATTGAACTTGTCCATGAAATATCATAGCCACGTCCATAAGAGGGCGGTATCTTGTCCAAAATGGCTTTGCTACTACCAGAAGCTTATCCCGACTTGATGCAACAGAGGTACAGGTAAGTTCAAAAGTCAAAACGGACCTAGTCTCTAAATAATACTACCCATCCAGCTCTTTCTTAGTTGGAATTTCATTATGTTAACTCTTGAGCGTTTACACAAGAGACTGAATGATTAAGAAAGTTTAAATACTTTAATACAGAAGAGGCGGTTTTTGCTACTTACGGGGAGTTAAAAAACATGATTTATTACTGCACGGTGGGTGGTTGGGTTGTTTTCAAACACAAAGTTACACAATAGGTTATCTGCGCTCTGTCCACTACGGGTACCAAAGCCTGGTATTTAGCGTTGTAAACCTATTGACTTACCGCTGAGTCATTGGAGAGTGCATCACTGTAAATAAAATAACAGTTTTTTTGGGCTAACGTTCTGAACCCCGATGAAGCTGTTGCCGTTGATTCAATTAAACCTTTGTGTAATATGTAGTAACGAGGTATGATTTTTAATTCTTTTAAACTGCAGGGTTGTTTAATTTTTTACGTGTACTTTACGAACAACTTCAAGAATGCCATTTAAACCAAACACTTTGGAAGTTGTCTTTTCCAAATTGGAAATTACACTGTCGAATTATTTATTTGTGATATCCTTCATGCAAAAAATAGACACATTTGGAAGTTTTTGTATAAATAACTAAATAAACAATTATAGTTTACAAATGGGTTAGATACAAACAATATCTTTTTGGTTTGAGAAAAATAAGTACAAAGGGAAATATTATTTTCTTTTCAAGTGTAAATAACTTTTAACCCAATCTGGTTTCGATGCCTTGGTGAACAGAGCACAGATATCCCATTGTCTATAAGATATATTAACATCAATAAGTATTAAATCGAGATGAAGCTGTGTTGGAAATAGTGACCACTTCCAATGTTATACCCCCCCCCCCCTCCAGTGGCTCAGCGGTAAGCCAGAAGGCTTACGACGCAAGAAATCGGCTTTCGACGCCAGAGGTGGGTAGAGCACATTGGATAGCCCATTGCGTAGCTTTGCTCTTAACAGTAACCAAATCATAACGAATGTTAGTAAGTAATTTCAGTTTTCAGTATTAACTAAAATGGCGATAGACATTAGTTAATGGGTCTGGAATTTCTCAACAAAATTAAACTGCATTTTGCCCACCGTTGTTTGTTTCACATCTTTCAGTTAAGCAATCAGTCTTGATTACGTACCCTAACGAACCAATCAGTGTTGATTACGTACCCTAACGAACCAATCAGTGTTGATTACGTACATTAACGAACCAACCAGTTTTGATTGTGTACCTTAACGACCAATCAGTTTTGATTAGACCTCTTAAGAAACCAGTCACGTTTGACAAAATTGTTCTTTTTTTTTTTAAAGAGCCTTCATATCAGCATGAAGTAAGAAACTTCCAACGAACATGTTTACACAAATGTTTACTCATGACTTTGTAAGGTGTTTTTTTTTTTACCCTGTTGAACTTTGTAATTAAAACGTAGTTGCTACTCCACCTTACTGTAATGAATTTCGTCTATTAAATTAATCAAATACATCATAGAGTACAAAGTTGGGAATCATTTAAATAATTCTGAACGTTGAAAAATGTTTTAAAACAATCCCTATTTTATGACTTGGATAGTGTGATAACGAAAGTATTTCGATATCATCTCGTAGGCCTGGGGTTGCTAGTATTCGAAATTATCTTTTGGTAATTTGAACGATTTCGAAAACAAAGCATGTGCATTAAATATCTTATTAAAACATGCCTTGGAAGCTCCAAATGCAACACAGTTATTCCTGCCACCTAATAATAGCCTAGCCAAGATAAGCGCTTTAGTGCAGGTACTATTGATGCGTTAGATTTATAACACCATTCTTCCGCTCTAAGCCTGATGGTTTTCTATCTTTTGTCTGTCATACATAATTCCTCTGAGGCCATTTATTTCCCCAAATGTTTCACATTTAATTCAAATAATGGCCCATAGGTGGCGGATTAATGGACCGGTCGCGATAAGTAAATGACAAAATCAATATTTCCCCTTTTGCCAGATAGGCAAGAAAATCTGCCAATTTTCTGTTACAATATATAATCAAGAAGATTAATAAACACGTGAATTTTTTTTTTATTAGTATGTGATAAGGTGAATTTTCAAAATGTATAAAATTCTAGTCTTTCGAATATTTCACAGTACTAATGTATGCCTTATACTAAAATGAAGTGTTAAAGCTACATTATCCTTACGCACTTGGATAATTGATAAATGTAATACCCCTACTCCAAGTGGTTCTGAACTAATTTAAAACAAGGAGAAATAAACTCTATTTTTTTTCTTGTTATTCGATCATTAACCATGATAATATACAAAGACGAAATTTACAACTTTGTTTCAATCTTTTAGCTTGTTTGTTTGTTTTGTAATTAGCACAAAGCTACACAATGGGCTATCTGTGCTCTGCCCACCACGGGTATCGAAACCCGGATTCTAGCGTTGTAAGTCCGCAGACATACCGCTGTGCCACTGGGGGGGGGGCTCTTTCAGCTATGAGTACTCTTTGTTTGGTGTAAAGAGTAATACAGACGTAAGTAATGACTTCATTTGGTTTTGTATATTGTTATAGCTATACTGTAAGGCTCAATTGATTTAGATTTATTTTCAGGTAATATTTTTACGAATTTTTATAGTAATGGTAAAACATTATTTAAAATATAAAAAAATCATATCATTTTCGTATCAAAAATATAAAGGCCCGCTGAGAGTTATTATATACATGCATATAATTAATGGACCTATTGGTCCATCTAGGCCGTCCCATCCACTAAACTTTAAAATAAAACACTCAAAGCCAGCCCTTATTGAAATACTTATCAAGTCTTCCCTTAAACTTCCTTAATTAAACTGTACCCATCACATATGAAGGCAGCCCAGTCCAAAGGCCAACCACCCTGCTAGAAAAAATAAAGCTGTCTTGTGTAAAGATGACTCCTACCCTGCCAAGATATATATTTGTGTCTCCTAGTCCTACCATTCTCACCATTATATGCAAAAAATGATTATGCATCAACATTATCAACTCCCTTAACAATTTTGGCATGGGTAAGGGCGCGCGACTAGCACTCTGAGGGTCGTGGGTTCGAATCCCGGTCCCACCAAACATGCTCGCCCCTTCAGTCGTGGGGGCGTTATGATGTGACGGTGAATCCCAATATTCATTGGTACGAAGAGTAGCCCAAGAATTGGCAGTCTTGTACTGCTAAATTAGGGACGGCTATGTGCAGATAGCCCTTGTGTAGCTTCACGCACTATTCAAACCAACCAATCTTAAACCCCTCAATCAGATTCCCTTTAACTCTTCTTCTTTGAAGAGAAGATAATTTCAGAGATCTGAACCTGTCCTCCTGTGACAACTTGTCCATCCCAGGTCTCATGCTTGTAGCCTTTTTCTGAACTCCATGTCCTTCCTAAAATAAGAAGCCCAAGAATGAATATAATACTTCAAATATGGCCTAACCAATGACAGTATTACCTCTTTAGACTTGTAATCAGTATTTCCGTAGATACAACCTAAAATCCCACTTACTCTGCCACTCGCAATAGCATATTTGGATGAATTAAGCCTGAACAAATAGAACATCAAGATCGTTTTCTTTCATAACACTGTGTCAGGTTTTTTACGTATTTGTGAATGGGCTGGATTCGTTACGGTAGGTGTTTTTGACTTGATGGTGATAAATTTCAACAATAAACAAACAGCGCACAGCCCATTTGTTTTAAAATAATATATTAAACAAGTCAAATGTTTGTTACACAGTTAATTACCACAGTTTTATCCAGAGCTTTCAACAATCGTCTCTTTTCGTCAAAGTCCACACAGCTTGGTTCAGTTACTTTAGAAAACAATTGTCCAGACGAATTATTCCTCTCTGCTCTGTTAGTACTATACACGTACAATCGGTGACAATTTCCCTTATGTTACACCGTTGGTTGCCAGTTGTATCCAGAGCTTCAAATAATTTTCTCTTTTTTAAAAAAGTCGATGTAGATTTGTTATTACAATACAATCTATGATTCTTCACTTCATAAATCGTCATTATACACTCTTGATGGCTAACCTCACAATCACGCAGTCTAGGTCTACCTATCTGTCTGTTTAACTATTTCTATCTTGCTATGTCTTACTTTGTTCAAGTAAGACTACATTTTGGACATGTATTTATAAGTAGCCTAAATGAGGTCTAGAACTTTCCACACACTAGGAGATATTATGATGTAATAATACTCGAGAAAACTTAAAAGGTTTTAGTAACATGACAATACAACAATCGCCAATTTACGACATTTGAACTACACAACTTATGATTCATACAGTTATATAAACAAATCTGTGATAAACTATCGCTTCTAAAAATAACTAAATTTAACACCCGCTCTATACTTAATTTAAAACAGTCGTTTATATATAATACACTAGTAAGGTTATTTCTATCACAATTATAACATATTTCTAATTGTGATAGCCTTCATACGTGATCTTGCATTTATTATAATTAACTGCTATTTTCCATTTATTTGTCCAACTCACTAAGTTATCCAAATCCTTTTGTAAATCAGTAGCATCCTCTTCATAGCCAATAACAACCAATATATTAATATCATCATCAAATTTAAATACTTTATTGACCATTCCTTTATCTATATCATTGATGTAAATCAAAGATAGCAAGGGTCCTAAGACTGAGTTCTGAGGTACCCCACATTAATCCAGTTTGACTGAACTCCATTTCTAAGACCGACAGAAATAATTTTTTAACAACCCTTTTATGTTGCACCTTGTCAAATGTTTTCTGAAAATACAGATGCACCAAATCCACACTAGTACCCTCATCTATATAAGCAATAACCTTTTAAAAGTACCACAAAATTAGTAATGTAAGATTTTCCCCTAGTGAAACTATGCTGACCATCCAACAAAATTTTAAACTTTGTTAAATTACTTTGCAAACAATCTTTTATAAGACTTTCAAAATTTATCCCCACCACTGATGTAAGACTAATAAACCTATAATTACTGGGACAGTTTTCGTCACCTCTCTTTAAAAGAGGAATTACATTAACTAACTCCCAATCATCTGGCACCTGCTCACTATTCAAGGATTTACAAAAATAGTAGCAAGTGGCTCACATATCCAATCCTTAACCTCCTTCAAAACTTTTGGGGGATATTATGTGGCTTAGAAGCTTTATCATAATTTAAACTTCCATTTTTTCTTTAAACTAGTATTTTTGGTATAATTATCATGTTCTTAGGATTCGTTTAGTAAAACATAACTATTATTCTATAACTCTTATATATTATATAATGTGCTTACAATTTTCAATGTGAGAGATGTTATATATCTATATATCTACACTATGTTTATATAATAAAATAAATTTTGGTAAACTTATAAATCATTTAAAAAAATAAGGTGCAAATATTAAATGATCTCATATATTATTATATAACAGCGTTTAAAACTGTAAGTACTGAAATCTATATTATGTTATTTTCTTATAATTTAGAAAACTGGATGATTTAACATTAACCTTCTCTTTCAAAATTTCTAGTTGTGTGCCAGCTTAAAATTGTAGCTGCTGTTATTACTTACCTCCGCCACCGAAGGTGGACAGAGGTTATGTTTTCACCCCTGTGTGTGTTGTTTGTCAGCAAGATTTCCCGAAAATAGCTGAATGGATTTAGACGAAAATTGGTATACATTTGGATCGTGACACACCTTAGAAGTAACACCCAACTCAGAAAAGTTTTTTTTAGGGTCAAGGTCAAAGTTCAAGGTCACAAAAATTCCCTTTCTGTTAGCATGGGGGGGGGCGATTTTTTTGCATTATTTTTGCTCTACAACTCCGTCGAAAATGATCGGATTTTAATGAAACTTGGTGGACATATGTAGAATATCATTCCTCGTTGTCCTGCCAAGGAAATGATCCGTGTCCATTGAGAGCCAAGTATAATCAATGCTGCGTGGCGGAAATATGCACTCTACTGAACACCCCGCTGAGTTCGAATGAAATTATTTACTCTTAATGACCATAATTCCTAAGATCGTTAATGTAAAAATGTGCCATTCATTTAATTCATTTCTTATTATTCATCAATGCACATATCTAATTTCTATTCTAATTTCTAGGTTTTATAAACTGACAGTTGGTCTTTAGAGAAAGTCGTTGTCAACGTTTCTGTTGTAATGCAAACGTATTTTTCTTTTGTAATATAACGTGTAGGTTGCTTCTAAAGTAATGCACACTCACAGATATTTTTCAATAATTCAACTAATATTATGTGAAACTGGAGTATTTGAATTATTCATATAATGGATATATTACATTTAAGTTACAAGAACGGTTAGTGTGTTTTCACAAAACTGGTCTTGTTATAGTAAGTTTTGTATTTGAACAGTAAGAACAACGAGATTGTTATTGTACCAGGTGAGAACACTCCACTTGTAAGACTCGCACCATTTGGTCTAGCATTGTGAACATTTATACTTTTTATGTTTAATCTACTTTATTACAACCAGTGCATAAATCAATTTAGCTTCTTCTGCTAATCTTCAAAAAAAGGAAAAATAAAGTACGTTACAGTACGACATAAAACAAATCGTATTATTATTTTCTTGCAATGTGAGGCAAAAAAAAAACCAACAAAAAAACACACAATATTTATCAAAGTTTTTATAGCTGAACGAATACAGAAACTCTTCTTCTAATTGGCTGATCGATCAACGAGGTAGGTACGTGCAGGATAAGCTTATTGTTTTTATGTGAAAATAGTTTTAATATTTTACTCACCAATTTAGGTGCTCTGTTGTACAACAAGGTGTAATAAGTTAAGTAACATTTATCTACTGGTTTATTCACGTTGTTCTAAGTTATTTTCACCAATCTATGATCAAGAAGACAGTGGCAGAGATTGAAAACTCGAGACATCACGAAAGAAAAAAGTGTGGACAGTGTGCTAGTTAACAATATATTGTTTTATTTTTGTCTAAAGATATATGGTAGTTTCCATCTATATAGGTAGGCAAAACTGGCTAGAATTTCTTTACATACTCAAGATGAAGTGACTCAATTTTATCAATCAACACTTGAAACTCGTGCAGAGTATTGGTAGCACACGTCTCCACACCAGTCCGGGTTCTGATTCCCGGGTTTTAAATTAAGCTATTTGAACAAAATGCAAACACATTTCTAATTATATCTTCACACAAAAACAATAATAATTATATCTTCACACAAAAACAATGATAATGATATCTTCAAAGCAAAATGAAGTGGACATTCGCGTTTATCCTCTCCCTATTGTTTAGACTCTTAAATTAATTATATTTAATATTCAAATGATAATTGCAGTTGCCTTGTTTTAAAAGCTTAAGTATCCGATAACTGTTATTAATAATTTAGCTAGAAAAGTAGTTTCAGTTGAAAGTGTATAGTTGTGCTAAAGAATTTGATTGAAGTCATGTGACTAATATAATTTTAATCTAAAACAAATATTATCTTGAGACAGAAAACAAAACAGGTTACTACGTTCTGCGTGAAACAGAACAATTTTGTTTACAAACGTTGGTACTTTCCGCTTTTAGTGCATACCTTCCATCATTATTGTACTCTATTTCACCCATTTAAAAATATTATACTAGCTAATTTAAAATATCTTATTTTTATCCATTAAAATGGGAACGTTTGTCTGAATAATGCATAGCAAGTATGAAGTGCCTGTAACTCTTCAATTATTATCTGCAATTCATGCTAAACTGTATGTGTACTTTATATATTACATACTTGTGGTCCTTGTATTTCTGTTACCCAGAACAATTATAAGTCATCTTTTCACTTTGTAAATCTCACTGCTATTTGTAAATTAAATTGACTGAGAAATATACTTCTTAATTCATTAAATGTACATGACGATTTATGGTACCCCTTTGTTTTATTAAACTACAAGATTATATTCTACACGTACATAGCGATTTATAATTCTACAATTTATGACCTCCCCTTTGTTTTATTAAACTACAAGATTATATTCTACATGTACATAGCGATTTATAATTCTACAATTTATGACCTCCCCTTTGTTTTATTAAACTACAAGATTATATTCTACATGTACATAGCGATTTATAATTCTACAATTTATGACCTCCCTTCTGTTTTATTAAACTACAAGATTATATTCTACATGTACATAGCGATTTATAATTCTATAATTTATGACCTCCCCTTTGTTTTATTAAACTACAAGATTATATTCATTTTAACGTTGTAAGTCCGTAAACTTACCCATGACTCCAGAAGGGCTACCTAAGTGTAAACAGATAGAATAAGAAGATAAATAAAATGAAAATAACATAGTGAAATCTTTCACCAACAGCACCCGTTTAGCTTTGAAAACGAGAAATATTTAATATTCCTATTGCTTATGTATATTTTATTAAAACGTTCTCGAAAGTTCCCAGTCTCTAATTGTTTTTTGTCAGTTCTATAAATGTTATAGAAACATGTAACTTTGTTATTTTTAATGCTTTTTTAAAGATCATTTGAGTCATTAAATAAGGACACATAAATTACGAATCATCAAATTACGCCAAATTTTAGGAACCCTCACAGATTTTTTAAATTATCATGTAGAATTATAAATCGCTATGTACGTGTAAAGTGAAGTTATCACAATAATATCAAACGTTGTTAAAATTCGTCTCCTCTTTAGTCTTTATCTTTCCCTGCTGCTTCTGTTTATCTCAAACCCGACGTATATACTCTCTTCATGTACCAAAACAACTTTGTTATATATCTGTTTTTAGATAAACCACGTCAACTATGTTTTCTAAAAGGCTTATATTTGTAGACGAAAGCTGATGCCCATTGTTCTACGTGTAAGATGTTGTCATTGCCTTAGTGTAAAGCTACTATCTGCACTCTGTTTATATCGCGGGGAATATAGCTCCGGACTTTTACTGCTTTATATATATATATGTATCATTATATTCTCGGTTTACCATAACATAGTTGTTAAAAAAGTTAGAATCTAAACAAATGTATAATTTAATATAATAGATTAAGCTGGTTTAGACATTTAAAAATGAATATATCATGAAACAGAGAAATGTGAAACGTTTATTTACTGAGTAAACACGATTAAATTCACTGAAGTAGGAAACTAATTCCTTCTTGAAGAACTTCAGTACACGAGCGTGTACGCTTTACATAATTACATTCTCTATAAAGATGCATTAAGTTACTGACAATATGTAATATGAACTCTACCAGAAATGGTCTACAGAATTGCTTATGATAAAAAGAACGAACATCCAGTGGTTTTACGAATAACAACATTAATTCATATTTGTTGATCCAAGATGAAAACATTGACTTCCACCGGTTGATCTCTTCAATAATAAATTGGTCTGTTTATAGAATAACATAACTTAAGTGAAATTCCAGCTTTATTCTATGTTACTGTCATCAACAACGATAAAGTATGAATTCGTTATTTGAGTGAATAGAAAAAAAAACGCAGTCATTTACGTTGTATTCTAATCTTCTCTAATAACATGTCGTAATGTAGGCAACGTTTACGTTCAAATTTTATAGACTTAGCGAGTGTAAGGTAACCTTATAATACAAGACTTTATGTTAGTAAGAACATAATGTTGCTTGTATTAAAGGACATAAGGGATATATATATATAATGTCGTAATGTAGGCAACGTTTACGTTCAAATTTTATAGACTTAGCGAGTGTGAGGGAACCTTATAATACAAGACTTGACGTTAGTAAAAACATAATGTTACTTGTATTAAAAGGCATAGGGGACTGACCTACATGCTATTAAGAAACAAAAGCACGATGAGGAACTATTAATTAGCATAACCATTCACCATTAACACGTCTTTCCTGGATGCCACTAATTACTTAAACCACAAACATCTAAGATCATGGGAAGAAATATTGTAGTCGATAAATATTCCAATGCTTTTTTTTTGCCACGTTTTCAATCGTTGTAGTTGTACGCGAAAATGCCTTGATCAGAAACTAAGCTAACTCTCTCTAAAATTAGAAACGTCAATATTTACGATTGCCAGTAAGTTTTTCTAGGATAGGTCAAGTCGTTAAACGACCCTATATATATATATCCCCTATGTCCTTTAATACAAGCAACATTATGTTCTTACTAACATAAAGTCTTGTATTATAAGGTTCCCTTACACTCGCTAAGTCTCCTCTGTTTATAGTATAGAGCACTCCTCTGTTTATAGTATAGAGCACTCCTCTGTTTATAGTATAGAGCACTCCTCTGTTTATAGTATAGAGCACTCCTCTGTTTATAATATATAGCACTCCTCTGTTTATAGTATAGAGCACTCCTCTGTTTATAGTATAGAGCACTCCTCTGTTTATAGTATAGAGCACTCCCAACATGCTTCTCTTCATTTTTCCTTGGCAAGAATAGGAGTGAATCTCATATACATATATGTGTATAATATAGCTTTTGCAATAAACTATTTAATTGCGGCTCCTAAAGAAGAGATACACATAATTCCGTTACTTGCATTGATCAAAGTGCACAAGAACAATCAACAATTTATTTTTGAATAATGAATTAATTATATATATATATTGTTACCGGAACTACCCTGATCAGCCTCTTTGGAATTAAATTGAGTTAAGTGTTTTAGATAAGCATATGCCCTGTTAATCCTCTCAGCACATATTTTTCATTTTCTACTTATTAGAATAAAAGGGGAAATGTGAAAGGACGGTGTACGCTACTGTCACGGCAGCCATATTGCATGATTAAATTTCCCACTTGATAGGGTGTGGCATACTCTGAATACAGATCAGCTGTTAAAAATAAGCTTTGAAATTTATTAAAGGTATTATAGCAAAAGATAAATAAAAATAGGGGATATATATATATATAATGTCGTAATGTAGGTAACGTTTATGTTCAAATTTTATAGACTTAGCGAATGTAAGGGAACCTTATAATACAAGACTTTATGTTAGTAAGAACATAATGTTGCAATGCTGATTGTATTAAAGGACATAGGGGATATATATATATATATAATGTCGTAATGTAGGCAACGTTTATGTTCAAATTTTACAGTGCTCTATACTATAAACAGAGGAGTGCTCCTATACTATAAACAGAGGAGTGCTATATACTATAAACAGAATGTTGGTAGTAAAATCTTTTATGAAGAAAATGCTTCTATAGAGATAGAGCACAGAGACCAAAACATTATTTCAATCTTTTTTTTCTTGTTTTTTACCTGAAAATAATTATGGTTAAAGACAGAACACTGTATTTTGGCCATAATACAAGAATGATTTCCTTAAAACATTTTTAAAGGAAAAATATGAACAAATTTTAAAGTTTGCTTTTTGAGGGACAATAGATCAACCTCTCATAAATATCTTTCGTGCTTGTCATTTTTTATTTTTTTTGTTTAGTAAAAGCAAAAGAAAATTTCCCTCATAGCTCGTAGGTCTAAACAGGTAAAATACAGCCGAATAGGTAGTTGTACAGAATAGTCACGTATACAGCTCGCGGTAGGTTCTCCAGCTACGCGATACATATCACGTGCTTTTATCATAATTTAGAGAGGTTTGATGTATTCGTGTCGTTCAGATAAAGTACGTGGTATTACAGTCAAATATGCGATGACGAAGATATAGCAGGTGGTTTTAAACAAGGGACTAAACTACTTAAAAAACTTTCTGTTAGTTAACTGTGAGATGGAGTTTCTTCCTTTCAAATATTATATCCGTAAAACAAATTCGTGTCGATTTTAAATAAATGAATTTCCTGTTGTTTATAATCTTAAAGGTTCACAACAACGTCGGACAAGAGTATTGCTGGGTTATTTTAGTAGCCACGACATTTCGACATCTTTAATGCATTGTTTATAGAGTGAATAATATATTGACTTTTCGATGTGCTTGTTAGAGACGTAGAGTTTTTAGAAGAGGAAGACTCAATGAAGAAATACAATTGACATTGAAGATTCTTAGTTGTTGTTGATGATAGATTAGGTAAGAGACAACTCAAGTGGGAGTAATTCTTGAGAGTTTAGGACCAATCCTGAGTGGGTGTCTTGTAACTGTGTATGAAGTTTACCATAATGACATTATTCTCCACCCTAATGTGTAGGCGGCAAATATAATGGTAGGAAAAGGTGCTACTGACAAGGGATATATCAAGTGCTTATAAATCCAGAAATAACTATGTTTGATATTTGTCTATAACAGCAGGTGGTCAAGCACTGACTCTCGTATTCTATAAAATTTTGAAATACTTGGTGTTATAGAGAGAAGCAGTGAATGTGTAGTTGCCTCCTACATACTCGAACAACGTAGTGGTATAGTCTTTGTTTTACTTTCATCCTTAGTCTGTCTGCTCAAAGTCCAAAAACATTATTAAATAATAACGTAAGGAGCCCCTAATTTTACTTCTTCGTCACTTACCATAAAAGCTTCTTTTGAATTCTCACAAGCCAGAAATTATTTTTAGCTTGTATGAAATGACCAATATTTATGTCATCTAGTTATGTTACATAATATATATATATATAGTGATCTCCTAGATGTTACCTACCGACTTCTCAGTATTTATGTCACATAATTATGCAACAAGGCACATAATGGTGTCCTAAATGGCTGGCATCAGCGGAAAGCCTGATAGCTTATTATTCTAAAAATCGGGTTTCGATACCAACAAACAAACAAACAAAAGTTTTAGTATGGCATAAAATATTTTGTTTATTTCAAACAAGTTCATCAAAGAGTCGTAAGATTATGAGTAGTTGTCTTTTACTTGCTTTTACGGAGAATTGAACCGCTTGCACGGCGAAATTTTCTCAAAGAGGGCGCTCTCAACGACAATCACCTCATTTTACTCAGTTTCTGAATTTTACCAAGTACATTAAATATTCCTTTGCTTCGTATTCTACCCGATGTGCATGTATTTTACCACTGGATAAACAGTAAAAACGTTTTGAGGGAAAGTAAGTTTTGTTTAAATATATTATTTTAGGTATTTTCTAAGAACAATTCGTTGAGGAACAAAACGTGTTCAAAGTTCGTCACATTTCTTATATTCAGATGTTTATAACTATCACGAAATTTTAAATGACACAGTGTGTTTATTTGTCACCAACACATGTATATATATATATATATATACGTATGTACTCACTAAATTTCAACATCGCGAATACGTACATTGACCACTCCAGACAAATTAAATACAGTTATTCAACGCTTTTGTCTGCTTCATTTCGTATTCTCACGACGAATAATTAAATTCTAGTTTCCATGGGAACCAATAATGACTCGTTCTGTTTTGAAGAAAAACCACACCATCTATAATCAGAATCTCTAACAACGAGGTAATCCAACCTAAAAGTTGTGTAATATTTTGGTTTGTATCTCCATTTTCTTGCCGTTTCTAAAACAAATGTTTTTGTTGAATTTGAATTTATTTTTCTATAGAGAATTTTCTCTTCAGGAAGCGGGTACATAGTTTTTTACAATACATTTGTAATATTAATTTATTTAAATAAATATTCTTTAGACATATTTCACATATAATTCAATACCATTATTATCTATTTATTATCTATTTATATATTACTTTTTGAACTTTTCTTCCCTCCTTTCCTTAAGATGTCGACCCCCAGTGGCACACCGGTATGTCTGCGGACTTACAACGCTAGAAACCGGGTTTCGATACCCGTGGTGGACAGAGCACAGATAGCCCATTGTGCAGCTTTGTGCATAAATTCAAACAAACAAACTTTAAAAAGTCTTCAATGTTTTTGCATATTTCTTTGTTTATTTTTCCCTATCATCATCTTCCAAGTCCATCCATTTCCTTCCTGATTGCTTTCCTCTTCAATCCATTCATATTTTTTACATTTCTTTACACTTCCTTATATATTTCATTGTCTTCTTGTTTTTTACATCTCCTACATTTCTGATTTTCTTAACTTTTTCGCCCTTTCAGCCGTGGGGGCGTTGTAATGTGACGGTCAATCCCACTATTCGTTGGTAAAAGAGTAGCCCAAGAGTTGGCGGTGGGTGGTGATGACTAGCTGCCTTCCCTCTAGTCTTACACTGCTAAATTAGGGACGGCTAGTGCAGATAGCCCTCGTGTAGCTTTGTGCGAAATCCATAATAAACATTAATCTTAACTTCTTCATTTTTCTATACTTAATATAAATATAAAAAAGCACATTAATCTGTTCCATAATTTAAAGTGTAAAACTTGTTTTCTGTTAATTTTGTGAACTTTCTCACATCTATATATCCTTCAGTGTTAAAAAATAGCCAATTTCAAAGTAAGGAAAAACGTTTTTCATTCTAAAGAGGTCCCCCAGTGGCACAGCGGTATGTCTGCGGACTTACAACGCTAGAAACCGGGTTTCGATACCCGTGGTGGGCAGAGCACAGATAGCCCTTTGTGTAGCTTTGTGCTACAAACAAATAAAACATTCTAAAGAGACCATCAGTAAAATAACTTTTCCCGTTGAAAATTATCCTATGTTAAATAAAGTAGGTGATAACCATCAATTTAGCAGTTGCATTTTTGTACTCGAATATTCTATACTTCAATATTTAGTTTTATCTATTAGGTAATATCTCTAGCGAACACCAATATTTGTGTAAGAAACTTTCGACCAAATAATCTGATAGTAAATACTTGTTGTGTTGATATACGCATATGTATCTATAAACACACACGTTTTACGTAAAGACGAATAAGGGTTTGGAAGAAGTGAATCGGGCCCAGAAGTGGCGCCCTAAAAATATATATTTGGAATGGAAGTTGTTTCACCAGTAAAAGAACTACCACGTGGTATATTTGCAGGAAAGTGCTTATCTATTACTGCATCCTTATTTCTTCGTAGTGCATCAAATCGTATATAAACACATTTGTACAATCAAACTCAGTCTAACGTCACTGTTTTATTTTGCATCTAATTTCTAATTTGATTCCAACTTTAAACAAATTCACTTTTCAGTATGCTTGTTTATCTTTATGAGACGTTATAACGCTAAAACTCGAGTTTTGATACCCATGGTGGACAGAGCTTTGCGCTTAACAACAAACAGTAGGAGATATTATAAATAAAATAAGAAAGTTGATATTATTTAAAGATGGCGCTAGCTGTTTGATCCTATAAATTATTATTTAAACCAAAGTGTCAAGATCCTTTTTTTTCATATTTCGAAGCGTTTAAATCATTTATCTTCAGATGCGTATACACAACATTCAAAAAAAGAAACAACCAACAGATCTTCACCAACCATATGTACACCTACGTATCATCCAATGAATTAACAACTTGCAAAGTAGAGCCAATCGCATAGCTACACGTTATAAATAACATTATCCAGTGAAATTGAGACACTTTGGGTAATTATTTGAAAAATAACGTTTTACTACGTTTGTCACTGAGTGATTTATAAGGCTGAGATATCATTCTATCATACTTAAGGGATACAGATATGTTGTATGCCATGTGAGGTATGGACCTAATAACATCAAAGAAAGAAGAAAACTCTTGCCAAAAGTGATGTCGTTTGCACCAAGTGTCGTCAACAGTACTAATTTGTGTGCCTAATGACCCTCCTTCAAGTGACGGTGAAACAGACAGACAGAAGTCCAAATGCCACTCCTCCTACAGACGAATTTAACCTATCAAGGGTTTTCATAAAAGAGGCGTTGGGTTATAAATGCTATACAAAAGCAATAATGGTTGCATAAAATCGGTGGAAGTTACTGGCATAATACTTATCAACATACAAATTTCTGCTATAGGAGGGTAAGGTGAGGGTTATCAGTGCTTGTTGCAACTGCTAGCGGCCTGCTCTCGCGCAAACAGGAAATTGGTTCTACTGTCGTACAACGTACGTTCGAAATAGTATAGCAACCCAGCATATCCTAACAAGTTCTAGAGTCAGAAGGTTTAGGCGTGAAATATGTTGTTGTGGCCTTGAACTTTCCTCGGTTATCCGAAATCTGAAAAAATGTCTGCTTCTACAGACAGAAACATGCGGTATCATACACGCAAAAACATCTATCTCAATTTGTGTTCTATGATATGTGGGGGGGTCAGTACAGAAACAGGTGTTCTTCCCCGTGCAAAGATTCGGTCCACGAGATGTTTCATCATGAAAGTCAGAGTGACCCGCTTGTGATAGCCTAGTATTGCCTGTGTTGAGCACTCATGGTGTCAGTGATGTGGTCCCTGGGATACACAGGCTCACGTGACCACTTTACATACATTTAGGATTCCGTGACGGTTTTCGATGACACTTCCAATAACTAGAACGATGACGGATGGGGGGACGTGAATGCTTAATACATGCGACTTGTAAAGTGTAACATGTTTATGTGTGCTTTATGGACAAGATTAAAAGCGTTTTTCTCTTCATTTTTGTGGGATAAG
>NW_013666377.1:207248-214648 GCF_000517525.1 Limulus polyphemus | reverse complement strand
ATTATGATATGTCTAGTGGTATTAAATTTACAATTTTCACTTTTGTTAATTTGGAAAAAGATTACTAAAAATGCACAAGTATTTCCAGTTTATGCACTAATTTGTATAATATTATATATTTTTTGAAGTAACTTACAGCTAATATAAACGCAAATTATTGGACATTCGTAAAGATATTCCAAAGGGAATACTAATTACAAACTTGGGGGGGGGTATCATACGATTGCACTCTCTTATATGTCCGAAAAATATTCAAATATTTACTCCTTATGACGCTTGTAGAACCTTTTGGGACTGTAGGTTTCATTATAGGCGCAATTCAGTGCTAGTTCAGTAACTCCCGAGGAAACTGTACGAGGCAGTCATAACTTATTGGTGTATGCATACAGCTTGTACAGCTGTCACAGGTGGATGGAGAGACGGTATGTCATATTAATACCCATTGAACATCATTGTATCAGCAAAAAAACTACGATTTTGCTGATTTATTCTATGTATATTTCTAGTAAGTCTTCCTTGTCCTGAACTTCAATCTACAAAGTCGTGATTCGTGATATGTCTTCGTCTAAGTCATCGAGCCAGTGTGTGCTTTCCAGTTTATTCTTCTTTTGCTACAGTTCAAGCTTTAAGTTCAATTTTGCTTTTAGTTCGACCTTAATTTTCATTCACTTATCATAAATGACTTTCGTTTTTCATTCTTATGATGATACACGTATATTTTTATATTTATTGTAACAAATATTTAGGTTTTATCAATTGGATAACTAGTTTCATATTTTCACTTCGCCTCTTCAGTGTTTCATTTCTTTTATTATTTATGGACTAAACCCACTATCCTCCTATTATTTGCAAATTCAACTATCTGTTAGCTTATTTATATTAATAGAGATTACCATTGTTAGTTACATGAGATATTTTGATGCCATGACCAGGATTTAGTTTGAGTAAGAATGCACATTGATAAGGATGAGCAACTGTCCTGATGCTGTAGATCTAAAGTCGACTCTCAGCTTGTCGCATCACTGGGTAAAGGCATTTGTGATATGTTCTGAGCAGGCATGGTTAGTTAATGGTAGTTACTGAGCACTTCCATTCTGCTACACCACAGAGTGTCCAATGTTGTATCAGATCTAGGCAAACCAGGGTTTAAAGACAAATTATTTGGTAATCTTTGATGTTCGTCTAGTGGCCTAGGTACATGCAGATATTGTTGAATATACTTACTTTGGCGTGCACCATTCTGCCCAGATTGCATGCACACCTTGTGTATGTAAGGATGTACATGTCAATCATAAATCACTGTCCTACACTTTAGTTTATATTGGCTCAGTGCTCTGCTTTGGCAATATGGTTAACATTTGATGGTTTTAATTATCACGGAATGGTGATATGAAGCTATAAACTTGCCATCTAGTTAAGCAGGCAGGATCTAGAAAGATCGTTCGAGAGATTCCAAGAGGAATGCTTGGGTAGAACCAAGTGAATTAACGTTTCCTTTTGTGACTGGACAGTTCTACACTGGATGTCGTTGGACGTTTTGATGACATTCAGCTGTACAATTGAGATATTGTTGTAAGATAGTCAGATTTGAGGATGATCCTGGTGAAAGTTTGTCTGACATTGTGATACCATTTATCTGAATAAGGATATAACAAATCATGACGTTACTCTTGCAGCCAAATTTCTTCCAAATTTAAGAAACACCATGTTGCTAAAACAAAAAAAAGAAATATTTTGATTCTTTCAGAAAAAGTGTGAGCTATGAAGTTCGAAATCACAATTTGTGTGAATGTGGACAGCATACATCTATTATTTCAGTGAATCCATCAGCACACACACTTTCGAGGAGCTAGCATGTGAAGGTTTTAAAATTCATCAAGAATTTAGAATCTAACGAATGAAATCTGATGAAGTATCGTTGTTCAGCGAGAAGGAATTCTATCACCAAAAAAAAAAAAAGGAGTTTCTAGAAGCTGTGGCTGCTATTAGACCACAGATTCGGTCAGAGAATTGAGGAAAGAGGAATGTCTTCCAAAACATCGAACCAGTTGACATTTTCTGAGGAACAAAGTGTTTATTGATGTTAAAGGTAATAGTGTTGGTTTCTAAGTACATAGATGGTGAAGTAGTACGGAGACCACTTCAGCTTCGGATGAATCAGCCGTGTGAGTGTTCCACTTGTTTCCCAACAGCTGTCCATAAACAATTGTCAACTACATCTGGCTGAAATACATACTTATACATATGTTATTGCTAGGTAGAGGTACTACACGTGATTATTTGTATAAAACATGTTTCCCCACTGAAGACTGTTAAGAACACTGAGAGAAATAAATACAATTGTAGAATACCTAGAGATGAAATAGAACTGGTGCTTTGATTAATACCAGAACAGTTGCAGCAACTAAATTTCACTGGTGTTTTGATATTGCAGAAAAATTAAATCGACTGTGTTATCCTGCTAATGCTAAACATTACTGCAGCCTTGCTTAATATTGGAAGGTGCAGTAAGTTTGTGTGACCAGCTCTGTTTTTTTTTTTTTTTGCATCGTGCTGGAGTATTTCCGATTGTTTGTATTTTAATGTATTTCAAGTCTCATGTTCACCCTTAATGTTGTTTTTTTTTCAGTTATCTTAATTTCCTTTATCTAGTCATCACCACCCACCGCCAACTCTCGGGCTACTCTTTTATCAACGATTAGTGGGATTGACCGTCACATTATAACGCCCTCACGGCTGAAAAGGGCGAGCATGTTCGGTGTGACGGGGATTCGAACCCGCGACCCGCAGATTACGAGCCAAACGCCCCAACCACCTGGCCATGTCGGGCCTCCTTTATCCTTTTTCAGTCTCGTAGTAATATGTATATACTATGTGCGACCCGCAAAATATTTGCGGTAGTTTAATGTCCTTCGTTTGAATTTTTCTTATTCTATCATTTTTACGCACAGCATTTAAGCTACGCTTTCTTGCAGGCATTATATATTAGATCGATAAATCTTGGTTTATTTGAAAATTTGGTCTGACAAACAAACTCACGTAGACATAACTTTAGTTAATAAAACTACACGTAAAGTAAACAATAGACTATAGTAATGGTACTTATAATAGTGTACAGAGAATGAAATAGTTATAAGCGTTCAGTGTATAACACAGTTTTACGTGTTGAAACAAAGAAATTCATAAAAACAAACAATAAAACCCGTAGTAAAGAAAAAAGTAGCTAAAAGGTGTTTATAGCAGTCTATGAAAAGAACCGAAGCTGGGTTATTGCAAAGAGAAGTAAACGTAAAGTTGTAATGAAGGCAAACTTAGGTGAGTATGCAGACACATCTGAATGCGTGTTCACAAAGTGGAAAGCACATGGTTTTGAACAAACTACACATGCGTATTTTAGACCTAAGTAAGTCGAGAAAGCTCATAGCAATTGTATTTAGTGTAATGTTAATTTTTTTAGGAAATAATAAGTGGGTTAAATGTTGTTTGCGTGAAATACTTTGCAAATTAAAAACTAAATTGAAGCCAGTCGTCACGTGATGAAAACGACATTGTGCAATCGTGTAGCAAGCTCGTTACATTAAAAAGTTTGACTAAGCAAAAAACAGGTAAGGTGATTCTGAGTAAAAAAACAGGTAAGGTGATTCTGAATGAAAAAAAACAGGTAAGGTGATTCTGAATGAAAAAAATAGGTAAGGTGATTCTGAATGAAAAAAACAGGTAAGGTGATTCTGAATGAAAAAACAGGTTAGGTGATTCTGAATGGAAAAACAGGTAAGGTGATTCTGAATGAAAAAACAGATAAGGTGATTCTGAATGAAAAAAACGGTAAGGTGATTTTGAATGGAAAAAAACAGGTAAGGCGATTCTGAATGAAAAAAAAACAGGTAAGGTGATTCTGAATGAAAAAACAGTTAAGATGATTCTGAATGGAAAAAAAACAGTTAAGGTGATTCTGAATGGAAAAAAACAGTTAAGGTGATTCTGAATGGGAAAAAACAGTTAAGGTGATTCTGAATAAAAAAGCAGGTAAGGTGATTCTGAATGGAAAAAACAGGTAAGGCGATTCTGAATGGAAAAAAAACAGGTAAGGTGATTCTGAATGGAAAAACCAATATGCAATCCGGACTCTTCGGACAAAGGCCTTTCTAACAAGATGAGATTTGTAGCGTTTGATCGAGAAATTTGCAAGACAATTTCCGGATAGGCAAACGCAAATGTATTATTTATATAGATTTTAATGTTATGATTTTTACGTAATAAATACAAGTTGTTGTTTTCTGTTGAACATTGGGTTTCTTCTCTTGAATTCGTTCGCAAATGTTTTCTTAGCTAATTTATCTTAATCAAGATTATCAGCCCAACTTCAACTACAATACTGGACTTGCGACATCTAGTTTTCTTTTTTTTTTCTCTTTAAATTGCTCTAAAATATAGTGTTTTAATTATATTTGTCTTAGCAGTGATGACAGATTATATATCCAATTGTCACGAGAGTTGAACTTGCTAACTTGTAAATTCATTTATATATATATATCTTTGAATATTTAATTCGTTATTCTCATCGACGTTTCTATTCCAAACGATTTATTTTGCCCCTGCGATTCAGTATATCTTAAATCAAAATTTTCTGTTAGATTGCATTTTAGACAAAATATGTCCAATCTTGAAAACAATATCACATAAGAACTAAACATATATATATTAGCTAATGCCAAAGATAATTACCATGCTCTGCATAACGAATTGTCTTGTTTCTAGACCACACCAAATACTTATTTAACTTGCAAACTAAGATGACAAAATTATGTAATTTGTTTTATCTAGAGGATTGTTAACCAAGTTTATATATATATTGGCTTTGAAAGTGGAAAAGTAAGGTATTCAAACAATGAGCTGTGTTTTACCGTTAGTTGAACAAAGTGTAAGTTGGGTTTATTGCTAATCAACTGCAAGATTACCACTCCATTTTGTGGTATTTGCTTTTTTTGAACCACAACGTTGTTTGATGTTCCTCAAGAGTTCTCTCATTCTGTTCTATTTATTATTTAATGAACGTGAAGACTTAATCATACGACACTTGTAGACCTTCCAGATCAGTTTATCTAAACGTCGTGTGTTCGAATTTCAATTTTTCAAGAAGAAATTGATCTATGTTAAGTATTAGTCACCAATTTGGTATCCGACTTTACTCCAGTGAGGCAACTCTTTTTGCATTGGACATATTATACTTTATAATAATATGTCTTAATAGCTATGATTCAAAGTCCACTCAACAAACTTTGTGTTCGCCTGATCTTGTAATATGTACTACTTGTAAAAAATAGTTTATATTTTTTCATTTCTTTCTAGTTATAGCCTGGGACTCTGGGTTTAGGGTTTTATTTAATTATCTGTTCAAATGGTGATGTATTGATGCTATAATTGTATTCGGATATTGACTGCATGTAAAAAAGTAACTGTATTTTAGGAACTTTCAGTTCTAAGGTTAAGATAAGTGTATCTAAAATCCAAGGATTTCGAGTAGTAAAGGGCCCCAAACTAAAATAATGATCTTCAGATCTTTGGTAGTGAAGTGAAGCAGGTACATGGAAATACTCTCTAACCCTAGTTCTGCGAATGTTTATCTCTGGTAGTGACATGTAGCAGGTACATGAAAATACTCTCTAACCCTAGTTCTACGAATGTTTACTCACAGTAACATGGGTTTTTGCGATTTTTCCTTGCTATTTTTATTGGAAGAAGATTTCACTCTTCATCAGAAGTCGTCATCAGCTTCTTCCGATAAAGAAATCACCTAAATGATCATCGTACAAACGCACGTTCTGATTTATAAAACTTATCACTTAATTAAGAAATAAATAAAACATAAAACGACCCGAATCTGAGTAGAATAACGATAATCCACCATTCATCGAATTCTTTATTGCAGATCTGAGTGAAGTAATTGGTGCCTTTGATTTCAGTTGGATAAAACTTGCAAAGAATTGTAGACAGGTGAAAGCTGAATTTCATTACGTTTATAATCCAAACAGTTGAAAGTCAACACTTTGTGATTAATCTCCTTATTCCTTTTGAGTAACATACTTTTAAAACTAACAACCTCAGGCCTAGTAAACTTAGTATTTTATGTGAAAAACCTTAACTTTTGCATCAATGAGTTGTTGTTTTCCAGGCTATCACGGCGAAGATCATCCTTGTATGTTTGAAATTTTTATTCGCATTATAAAGCGTCAGTGTACTTTTATAGTTTATTTTGAAAACAACCAGTATCTCAAAAGACGTCGTGCTTTACATATTTGTTGGTTCATAGTGACAATCCTGTCTTAGGTTCATGATGATGAGAATCAATCTTCTAACCCTATCTGAGAAGATTTCAAAGTCCTACTTAGACAGCTGTAGTCAAGGCGTTTTTTCTATACTGCAGTCGATCATCATCTCCCGAGGCTGTCGGTTATGTCAAGTGGATTACGTAAAACAGTTTTTTTTTCAACTTTTCTTGGAATATTCTTCTGTTTTTTATTTTATTTATTTTTCAAGTTACCGTGAATGTAACCCGCCATATTTTATTCATCAATAATAAACATAAGAGATGGATCAAACCGTACTTGAGCATATGTAGTGTAATTCAAACTTCTACAGCCACCACTGGAAAAAAAATCCTAAAACAAAAGTTCTAAGGACTTCAGTTTAAGACTTGCACGCAATAAAAAAAGACGGCACTTTGTGTTTGAACTTAGATCTCAGTTTGTAGATTCATTCAGCGAATCTCGCTTTTTATTCTAAGTATATGCTTGTCAGGCATCTGTATTAAGAATGGTTTTACGTAATGAGTGACTTAACTATATATTACTAATTTATAATAGGAGTAATCTGTTCTAATATTTCCTATTGTAGCTCAAAGATAAACTTTTGTACATTTGAATGAAACGTTGAAATTTAAAATTTAGTTGTTCTTGGATTTATAGATATGAATATACAAGTATACAGATGGATTGAATACGAATACATAGTTCTCTGTTCTAATGTATTAAATACAATTATATAGTTCTCTCTGTTCTAATGTATTAAATACAATTACATAGTTCTCTGTTCTAATGTATTAAATACAATTACATAGTTCTCTGTTCTAATGTATTAAATACAATTAGTATTCTGTTCTAATGTATTAAAAACAATTACATAATTCTGTGTTCTAATGTATTAAATACAATTACATAGTTCTCTCTGTTCTAATGTATTAAATACAATTACATAGTTCTCTGTTCTAATGTATTAAATACAATTACATAGTTCTCTCTGTTCTAATGTATTAAATACAATTACATAGTTCTCTGTTCTAATGTATTAAATACAATTACATAGTTCTCTCTGTTCTAATGTATTAAATACAATTACATAGT
>NW_013666377.1:192843-206520 GCF_000517525.1 Limulus polyphemus | reverse complement strand
AGTTTTCTAATATAAAACCTCATATAAACTTACTACGTATTTATTTTCCTCAATTATACTGTGTTAATATATTGAAAGATAAATACATAAATAAATGAATTTTGCAATTGACGCAATTTTGTTTTATCAGGTATGTCCATCTGGGTTTGTAGATGAGGACGCCTTCAAGCAGATATTTTCCCAGTTCTTTCCTTATGGCAGTAAGTTCCTTGTTGTTTTTAATATATTGCAAAAAGTTCGTCAATTGAAACTGCACTTAAAACTCTTTGACGTCTAAGTCTAGGCAAAAGCTAAGCTTGAGTGTATAGTTTTATATATATATAATGCTTTGAATAATGCAGCATTAGCTAAAACTTTAATTGTCAATTTCGTGATTTTTTAACAATAAAGAACCGTCTAAAAAGAATAAATGACGTGTTAAACATTCTCACATATTTTGTGTGTGTTGGTTTTTCATCTGCATGCTTTTCAGTAGACGTTTTTACATGTTCGAAACCACACTCGGCCATTCTTCAATCGACCACTACTTTTAGAATTTTTAGAACATGTCCATACTCACTCTTATGTTATTGAATCTCTATTTTGTTGTAACTCAAAGTTACACAAGAATACTATGATGTACGACAATGTACAACATTTGCGATTTAGCCAGTAAAAAAAAAGAAGGCAAACTACCAAGATCTGTTATTTTACAGACGGATTCATTCACTAGAAATTCTATAAATTCATTATAAATTGTTCAGTTTAAGAAATGCATAATAATAGTTTTATGATGATTTAGAGATAGCGTGAGCGTATGCATTTGCCAATAGTCTGAAAAGTTTTCGATATTTTATCATCAAACGAAATGTGACATTTTATAAAACTTAAATTTTCATATAACATCAGATTCATTTTTTATACGAAATACAGAGAAATATATGTAGTAACATAGATCCTATTACCGCTCATAGATACGGCAGTAAAATTATGACAGATATGTTATGATAATATACTTCAAGTTTAACATTAACCGTACTAGTATTATTGATTTACTTAAATATACAAGTTTGTTTCGCGCAAAGCTACACAAGGGCTATATGCGCTAGCCGTCCTTAATTTTTCAGTGTAAGACTAGAGGGAAGGCAGCTAGTCATCACCACCCACCGCCAACTCTTGGGCTACTCTTTTACCAACGAATAGTGGGATTGACCGTCACATTATAATGCCCCCACGGCTGAAAGGGCGAGCATGTTCGGTGTGACGGGGATTCGAACCCGTGACCCTGAGATTGCGAGTCGAGCGCCTTAACCACCTGGCCATGCCGGGCCTTAAATATACAAATACGTATATCTGGTTTATAAATCACGTTGGACAACCTCTCTCTCTCTATTTAAATATCTTTTCTTCTGCTTACTTTTACAATTTTAAAAAATTCGGGATATTTTGCCCGTGTGATAGAAAGTCAATATTTTCGACGCTTTTCATTGATCCCTATTCGATCCCTATTGACGATTAATTGAAGTAGATGTCTTACGCACTTCTCTTCAGTTACCTATTTGAGCTTCGTTAGGATATGTTGATATGCTTAGAAAGCCATACCCTCTGAATATAGAAGCTAGTGCCGGTTTACGGTATTTTTATGTATTTCTCAGCAGTTTAGTTTGAATATTACATGAAGATGCACTGTTAACTTCCAGAAATCTTAATATTGCCATAGGCTATGAGGTTAGGGTCCTAGTAAAGATGAATATCTCTATTTCTTTAAGGATAATTTCACTCCTGAACCCGAATATTTTCATACGGTCATAAAGGCGATTAATATGTAGTACAAAGGGCTGAGTACGTTATATAAATACTATTTTGGACCCTCGCCACGTCCTTACAGCCCATGTCGCCACATTATGATCATGATCAATAACCCCTACATCGTAGATTTCATTGCAAACTTCTCAGTCGCAAAGCTCCATGCCCAATACACACTATCCTTTACGTAATCCATTTGGTGTACGAAAATCATGTTTTCTCAGCGCCTGTTTCAATGGTGCGATTGCACAAAAACACATCTTCATATGGAATAGCATGGTAGTTCACTCTCCAGATGTTTGAGGTATGCGACTGTTGAAGAACAGGTACGATTGGAAGCCTTATCCCATACCCTGTTAGTCTCGTTTCCAGATGGAGATCCTTGTTAATTATGTTGCATACTGTTGCTTGAGGCACGTGGACGGCTTTTGCCACTGATCTTTGTGTTCGTGGATTTTCACCTGTTTCAGGATGTGGAACTTTGCTTACCACAGCTGGTGATGCTGCAAGCCTCTTTCTGGATGGTCCTGATTCCCCAAATTGATCCATAATTTCTTTGTATTCCAATGCAGTATTGCAAGGAATATCCCTGTCTTGGAAATTTTAAGTACCAGATCTGAACTGATCATTATGATGTAAATGTACGAAAAGAGTTTTAACATACCCCCCCCCCCCAATGTCAAAATGTAGTTCGGATACATTCCGTTCCACTGTGACTTTAGATAGACTGTTGTTGTCACGTGGCTTGCTGATTTACATATTCAAAATCGTTTAAATGTAGCGTTCTCATCTTTGTAGAATAACAACAAGCTTTCTCTAGAATTTTGTATGACTCTTTGTCGTATAGTGTCACAGAGCAACAAAAGGTAAACTACATCTGCAATGACTTTCATAGAGTTACCATTCACACTCTCTTTGTTAATAATTAATGTTTACTCGGTCTGAAAAAATGCTCGTCACACTCGATGGTATAGATAGTGAGTAACGGATGTAAAATATAGAATAATAATAGGAAAAGTATTTTGAATGTGATAAATATAGTTACATGGAAATATTATTACTTAATGAAAACGTTAGTTGAGTTACAACCTAGAATTTATCAATATCTGCCAGTTATTATACCAGTTAATCATATTTTTACTGCATTTATTGAACTAACCATAGTTAGTTTATTATAAAAATACGATAGTATATAAAATTGATACTTGAAACCGTCGGTAGTAGATGAAACTCCATAATTACAAAATTGAGGAGAAAAACAAAGATAATTGTACGTTTCCCAAATACTTCATTTATTAAGGACCATGGTTTCGTCAGTAAAGACATCATCAGGTACAGACTTAAATGGTTTGTAAACAAGTTTATTTATGTTCAACCGAAGAACTGGAAGTAACTAAGACATTCACCTCGAGACAACTGGGGATGAGCTTAAGTTGATTTAGTCGTTTAGAACTTTTCTGGATTTGACAGCGGGAGCATTAGTATAGAAAACAACAGGTCTCATAGGGATATTCGTTTTGTGCAGTTTAGGAAGTCCATACAGACGTGGCGGGCGACCTAGCTTGGAGTTCGTTAAGTAGGCTTTTGCTATTGTTCAACAAAGATTTAATATTGTTGTTAAAGGTTTTGATGGAGTCCCGTTACTAACTAGCCCACAAAGCTCACAATATTTTCAAAAATCTAACTGGTTTTAAACCTAAGTTTAATATATATATATATATAACTCTGTGGAACTTATAGAAGACAAAATTAAAGATAGCGAATAACATACTGTTTTGTTTGGTGTTCATATTATATTCACCAGTATTCCTGTTAATGAATGTAAACAAATTTTATTGATTTAACGGATAAAGAGAAAGTAAACTCTGTACAAACCCAGGAGTTAGAAATAATAATAATTAATTGCTTAGATCAGAACTACTTCACGTTTAATAACCACATATATAAAGAGAATGATGGGTTAGCTATGGGTCTCCTCCTCCTCCTCTTTCTTTTTCTTGCAGAAGTTTTCATGGATGATTTAGAGAGGAAATTGTTTAGTGATGAAAATAATACAAAATATGTCAAATATTGGTACAGATATAAAGATAATAAAGCTAATTTCGTGACTCTTCTAAATTCACAAAACAAATTTATTAAATTTACTATGGAATTTTGGTGAAAACGGAATCATTAATTTTTCGACTTAAATATTGATATAAATAACAGCATACATTCCTTAAAAAAATTCAGAAAGCCGATTTATAGTGACATTATCATATATATATGCTTCTTCAAGACATCCAATGTCTCACAAAACTGTCATATGGTTCTTCAAGACATCCAATGTCTCACAAAACTGTCATATGCTTCTTCAAGACATCCAATGTCTCACAAAACTGTCATATGCTTCTTCAAGACATCAAATGTCTCACAAAACTGTCATATGCTTCTTCAAGACATCCAATGTCTCACAAAACTTTCATGTTCCATAGTTTGTTACTCTTATCAACTGAAGATTGTGAAACTGAATTAAAAACAATAAAACAAATTGCTGTCAACGGTAGTTATGTAACAAATTAAAAGCCATAAAATTAAAATCAATATACCCGCATACTACACCAAACAACAACAACAAAAAGAAAGATAAATGGCTTAAGATGAACTACATTGGAAAACCTTTTCACAAACTATATAACACACTGAACGAAGAAATCTACAGACTGGCCTTATACTGTTAAAACAACCTAGGAAAAATGTTGTGTAATAACAAAGACAGAATCGAAAAGTACAACAACAGTGGTGTTTACAAATTAACGTGTCAAGACTGCAATGGTGTACATATAGGTCACACAGGACGTTACATAGAAACAAGAATTAAAGAACATTCTAGAAGCTAGAAATTAAGGAAAATGGATTCAACCTTTGCAGCCCACCTTATTGAAACTAAACACCAGTTTGATCCGTCAAAAACTTCAAAATTTTAGATATTTGTGAAAAAGGGGAAAAAAACGAAACAAACTGGACAGTCTGGAAATTTTAGAAGTAAATAGAAGTCAGAAACAAATTCAGAAAAAGTTCTAAACGACCAAACCAACTTAAGCTCCTCCACACTTGTCTCAAGGTTACTTCCAGTTCATACATAAACCCGTTTACAAGCTATTTCAATCTGTACCTGATGATGTTTTTACTGGTGAAACCATGGTCGTGAATAAATGAAGTATTTGTGAAACGTACATTTGTCTTTTTTTTTTCCGTTATTTGAACAACAATAAAAATAAATAAATTACGTCAAAATTATAAAGCTACAATGAATTCACATACAATAAGGTGTTCTTAATGTAACTTGAGTCTTAAAAAACTTCACTCTCTCTATGTGAATCCTTCGGCGTTATCTTCTTCCACAAATCAAACTTTCCAGAGAGCAAAATTCTTTAACACCGATTACACTGAAGATTCGAAAAGGCGATGGAGCATGTTTTTGAACTTAGAATAATACGTATAAAGTTACGAGGGATTTGGCGATGGAGCATGTTTTTGTAATTAAAATAATACTTGTAAAAGTTACGAGGGATTTGGCGATGGAGCATGTTTTTGTAATTAAAATAATACGTGTAAAAGTTACGAGGGATTTGGCGATGGAGCATGTTTTTGTAATTAAAATAATACGTGTAAAAGTTACGAGGGATTTGGCGATGGAGCATGTTTTTGAACTTAGAATAATACTTGTATAAAGTTACGAGGGATTTGGCGATGGAGCATGTTTTTGAACTTAGAATAATACGTATAAAAGTTACGGGGGATTTGGCGATGGAGCATGTTTTTGAACTTAGAATAATACGTGTAAAAGTTACGAGGGATTTGGCGATGGAGCATGTTTTTGAACTTAGAATAATACGTGTCAAAGTTACGAGGGATTTGGCGATGGAGCATGTTTTTGAACTTAGAATAATACGTGTAAAAGTTACGAGGGATTTTGCTGCTATTTCTCAGTTGTACTAGCTCTTCAAATACAAACTGTTCATCTGGCGATGGCCACTTCAAAGTTGACGTTAGGGAAAAGCCGATTAAGATGATGAAAAATGTTTGACAGGAGACGAGTATCTGAACTTTCCTCGCTTGCAGCCTCTTGTGACGAGTAATTTTTCGAAGTTTTATATGAAATTTATTGAGCACTTGAAGCGCTTTTTTTTTTCCATCAAGAACTTCGAAGTGTAGCCTACTGAAATTAAGGTCTTTCCTTTTAAATCTAGTACGGACCCCTTTTCGGAAAACTTGAATTTTATTAGGTTATTTTGTTATATTCCGCGTCTATTGAGGGTCTATACCTAAAATTTATATTTGAATATCATCCAAACATTGTTGTAATAAATCTTCTCGAAAATAATGGAATTTCTGAAATGTCACTTTTATGGGAGTTTTTTCTATAGCTGACTGCGTTGTTTAACATAAAAAGTATATTTCGAGAAAAAATAGAGAGAATTGTGTATTTTTTCTGTAGAAATCAGTCTAGAGTATGTTCACCACAACATTTAACAAATCCAAAACCGATGAAATTCACCACAACATTGAACAAATCCAAAACCGATGAAATTCACCACAACATTGAACAAATCCAAAACCGATGAAATTCACCACAACATTGAACAAATCCAAAACCGATGAAATTCACCACAACATTGAACTAATCCAAAACCGATGAAATTCACCACAACATTGAACTAATCCAAAACCAGATGAAATTCACCACAACATTGAACTAATACAAACCAGATGAAATTCACTACAACATTGAACTAATACAAACCAGATGAAATTCACTACAACATTGAACTAATACAAACCAGATGAAATTCACTACAACATTGAACTAATCCATAACCAATCCAAATGAAATTCATCATAAAAGAAACCAAAAACAGACAGAATTTACCACGAAGTAATATTTTTTTTAGGTTTTCTTTCAATGCATTAACACATTGTTTATATAACCCAAGCAGGTCATGATTTTTAAATATAGTCATTGTTTCTTGCTCAAAGCAACGTGCTTGCGAATTTTAAACACTTTTATAGTGTTGAAGAAATAGTATTTCGAGTCATCATTAAAAACAATAAAACACATGGTGGTTTCAGAACGTACGCAAAGCAAATTTTTTTTGATATTTTGCTTATTTAAACATTATAGTTATAGTGGAAAGTAATTACAATTACCCATCATACCAGACTAATGTTTCTATTTTCAGTCCGTACAAAACGTTTCTCGACTGAGTTGTCTTTTTAAACAAGTATAAAATGTGAAATGCCGGCAGAAATCTCTTCGATCGTGTTGTGACTGACAGTCGTTACAGCCATTCCGTGCGTATTATGCGTGCTATTTTAATTAACCCTACTCGCTATAAAAGTCTAGAAATGTGTCTGTAATATTAAATAACTATTTTAGCACATTTCTAAGCAATGTATACTACGCTCTTATAAACTTATCCAACTTAACGGCGTATCTGAACCTTGCTTTTATACGTAATCATATAAAAGCTTCATCGGAAGTCGGAATTGTTAGCCGTTGCTTCGAGGCGCTGTTTTGCAGTTATAAAGATCATCGTGTAGTCTGAGTTATGTAAAGTTTTAGTGTGAAAGCTAAGTTTTCCTGAATTTAGTTCTAATGTACCAGACGACATAGAACATAACCTTTACTTAAAGGTTTACATTTTAAATAAACTTCAAACTACAATCCTGATCCTATATATCAACTGACTAATAAATCCTGACTATTTCTTTTTTATACTGTTAACACAACTCCAGTCTGGAGTATTGTGTACATTCCTGTTTGTAAATCTTTATATCCGTTTAACTCAACTACTGTTAAACAAGTTTTATTAAATTTCATTGAAAAAAAAGAGTTGTGTATGACTTCTCTAAATTAGTAGTTTTTTTTTTAAAATAATCACGGTCGCCTCTGTCTCTCACTTGTTGGATTTTGACCAAAAGTAATTTGACAGGTAAACAGTGTGTTATACATTCACTAACTTATGGAACTTCGCATTATTTTCCAATAATATTTTCGATTTAAAGATATTTTATGCTTTTATTAAGATTGAATATATGAACAAGAAAGTTTGGTCTTAAACGAAAATATCTTTTGTTTATGTGTGTATGCATGTGCGCGTAAAAGCGTTCTGTAAGGATGAAAATATCAATAATAGAAAAAAAAATAAAGAATTAAATATGAAACAAACAATAAAAACAATATGGCTTTATCCCTCATATGAAAGTATATATATGTACATATACAAGTAATAAAAACATTGTAAATGTGAAACGATGTTAGTTGGCAGTGCTAAAAAGAATGCAAGCAATAATATAGGGATGTACAGCTATAATAAATGATCCCTGCCTGACTTTCAATGTTAAAATTTAATGTTACACTGTAAAATGCACGAGTACAAAATGGTTACAAGGTCGATCAATTCGACCGACCTTGTAGCGAGAGTCTGTAATAATCAAGACTTGTTTTGGCTCAACTTGGTTTTCCTTGTACGTAAGTCCTAGGCTTTTAGTTACCTTACATTGATGCCTACCCTGACATGCCCATGATATTATGATAAACAAATTGCATACCAACAGTCAAAAATATACAACTTACAACTGTAGTATTTTTTAATTCATGTATACACCTTACAGTGTAACATTAAATTTTAATATTTAAAGTCATCTAGAAATTATCTATATATAACTATATCATCCCTATATTCTTGTTTACATGCTTTTTGGCACTGCCATCCCTACATCATTTTACATTTACAAAATGTCTTATTACTTGTTTTGTGACGTGTGTTTTGTGAACGTATGTAATAACATTTAATATTATGTATGTTGATTTTTTTACTCCTTCACTTCATACATAATATAGGGATTAGCTCCCTAAAGACGCCGATTGTGTACTGTACAAAGCATTGAGCATTCTACATGTTACAGTTATCTAATGTTCATCCATTATTGGCTGGTAATTCCTGTTTCACCCTGTACTTAAGCTTTTTAAAGAAACACCAGCTTTCTGTAAGAAAATTAACTTTAAGGGTTAATAAGAACATCGTTTCACTAGAATTATGATGTTTTTTTAATTAGTACTAATTATTACGACCAAACGATTACATCGTGCATAGCCCAGAAACACATAGAGTGGATTTAGGCTTAGACTGATGTTAGTGATAAAGTAATTATAGAGTTATCTCGACTGAAACAAGAAGAAGAAAAATGAACAATTTGGTGGAATGGTCACTTTTTGGTTTAGTGTCTTAAAGATGGTTTCTTGCCTTGTTTTTGGGCTTGTTGGGTAGGGAAACAAACGGTAACGGTAGGTAAACGGCAACCATCTTTCAAAGTAAAATTCTGTGTCATTTTTATTTCTTTTAACATGCATATTTGTATTATGCCTATTGAGTGCCTTGGCCATCCCTACGTAGAGTGTACCGACTCTATGATACACACACATATACAATATAGAATTTAATGTTACACTGTAAAATGCACGAGTATAAAATGGTTATGAGACCAGTCAATTCGACCGATCTCGTAGCTAGAGTCTGCAATAGTTAGAGGAAATCACTTAATAATCACCATGTATTTGAATTTACTGCGTACTGAGTTCCTTTTAATGCAGGTATTTCAGAATTTCAAAATATCTGAAGGCAAAACCAATAAACATAAAGCAAATTAAATGTTTATTTCTTTGATATTTTGTGTGACTACCTTTACCTGACATCTCTTTCTGAATCCGATTTGAATGCATTTTACAAGATTTTTCAAGATACTCTATGGGAATTGAATTCCAGATATCTTGAAGTACTACCTAGAGGTCTCACACACACACTCAGCACTATTGAAGTTTGGACCCTGAGAAGACCATACTATCCATGAAAGGGTTCCATCTGCTTCCTTCCTATTAAGATACTGTTTTACTGTGTTTAATGTTTATTTGAGATCGTTATTATGCTGGAAAATAAATTTTTCCCATTAAACGACGTCCAAACGGCACAGCATAATTAATAGAGTATTTATTTATATTGGACAAAATCTAGTGCTCCATCAATATGGTAAAGATACTTGAATTCTACCCCTATCATGCTTAACTGAAGACTGCAGACAATTGTTCTTTGATCTCTCACTGCTCCTGTGATAAACGCATTGGCGTCTATTGGTTCGAAACATCTCAGTCTGTGACTCATCAGAAAAAAAGTTCTTTTCTCCACTTATCGATTGTCTAATTTTGGGGTTTTTTGCAAACTTAAGTCTCTTGTTACAATATACCCTTTTAGCTCTTCTTGGCCCCATCTGCGTCACAATGAATAGGTCAGTTTTAACACCAGTGATTTTTTGAAGTCTTGCAGCGAGGTAGCTACCAGAGTCTCTGAGTGAAGTAAGCCTAAGTTACTTAACACCTAATCTGGAAAGTGATCTTCCTAACCTGTTTTTTTTTTTCTATCAGTGGTATAAATTTCATTGTATCTTTTGACTAGTTTTTAAAGAAATTTCTCGCTCTCTGTAGTTATATATATATAAAACTGTTATGTTGTGTCTGCATTTTGGTAATATATTTCGTACTTGAAAGTAGAACAGTCGTGGTAGTTACAGACTAAAGAAAACTGTCTACTTTTTACAAAAGCGCATAATAACCCGATAAAAATGTTTTTAACATTTTTACAATATAAAATTAACGAATTTATGGTATGCTATTTGATGTTAGACGTCAGTATAATTATTACAATTTTACAACATCTAAAAGCTACATGTCCCTGTTTTCAGAAACATGACTATTGTCAGTTCTTACACTCTTATATCTCACTTTTAGGATTCATTTAAATTAAACGTATGACTTGGAAGGTATTTAAATAAATACGAGTTTTACACTGACATTGTTACAGTAGTTCATCCTGGACCATTTTTTTTTCGTACTGAATTTTTCCACTTGTTTCACATTGTTTATAAAACTTGTAATTATTGAGGTAATCATTATATATATATATTTTTTGTTGTTGTAGTTCTTTCGTGCAACGTACATAAAGGGCCATTTTCACTCTGTCCACCAGGGGGAATCGAACCCTGGGTTTTTGCGTTGCAAGTCCGTAAACTTAACGCTGATCACCGGCGACCAATGTATATGCACTACTGTAAAATGGTCCAGTGCTTTGCTGGCGCTACGGTAGTAACGTAATGGTTGTTAGTTTAGTGGTCTGATCCCTGTTTATTGTTGTTGTTTAGAACTTATTGCTCATTTATTCATAGCAAATACTAACAATAACTTAATTGATGCAGTGATTAAAGTGAAATTAAACACACAGATAGTGGTCACTCAGGTAACTGTCAATCAAAAATACTTAAATCCATAAATTAACCCATCATTTATAGGGCAACTAGCAGGTAGGTAAACTGTGAAATCCATAAACTTTAAGACCCCAAGAAATATTATTTTCTTGGCACTTGTGTATAATGTTAAAATAATAAAGAAACAACACACAACGCTAAAATCGATACACAATTAAAAACGTGGACTCTACTTGTTTCGACGTTTACAACGTTATCTTCAGGAGTGAACTTGCAAGACATAAATGTCACATTTAATTGTGTATGGATTTTAACGTTGTATGTTGTTTATTATTTTAATCCACGTGTCTGAGTAAGGTAATTCATTTCAAGAAAATATAGGCCAATGAGACACATTGCTTTTTTACTATTTAATCATGATTCCAAGAAATTTATCATAGATGTGTAGAAAATGTACATATATTTGTTTTTTTGAAACATTACTATTTACTTGCATCATAAAAGTGTAATAAATTCGTACTTTTATTAACAAGAAACGATAAAAAGTGCTTCTCTTTCGTATCAGGATAAGAAACAATAACTTGTAATCACATTTGATTATCTTTTATCTTCTCAGATGCCAGCTCGTATGCTCATTACGTTTTCAAAACATTTGACCAAAACAGGAATGGAGCTATAAGATTTAAGGTAAGCTTCTTTTTTTTATCTTTTGATGAAAGTTGGTTTTCTTTCGTTTTCAGGAAGTAGATTTTAAGGATTTGGAAGAAATTAAAGCTGTTCCAGTTAAGTAACTTAAGAATATTTTGGAAATGATCATATGTATACGTATACAGTATGTATAATTATGGAAACGGCGAAGAAAAGGGATAGTAAAAAAGCAAATACCATGGGAATGGCACCTCCTTTCTCGTGTGAAAATGAATTGCACGAGAGTACGGTTACAGTCTACATTGTAATTAGGTATCATCCAACCGACTAGAAAGTGTTACATCAATATCATTATTATAGAAATACGGGCAGTAATATTATGCCCAGTAGTAGCAGGATAAATCCAGTAATTACTTCTGACACTGAAATACGGTATAAAAACGCGTAGGAATCAAAGTTGTGTCTCGTCAAGAATAGTCCATGCGAAAAAGTACGTCAGCACTTCGTTCTTCTCTCAGAAGTATCTCTATGCAAGACTCAAAAGAGAGTATGTAAAACTGGTAATGTTAACAATAGTCGTGGTCGTGGTAGAAAATCAAAATCGTCCAAAAGTAATGTTAAGTATCTCAGAGTAGGTTCTTTGTGAAATAGATAATATGGAGCAGAGATCTTGAAAGTTATCTTACTATAAAAATATGTTCTATGTGAGATAGATAATATGGAGTAGAGATCTTGAAAGTTACCTTACTGTGAAAATATGTTCTATGTGAGATAGATAATATGGAGTAGAGATCTTGAAAGTTACCTTACTGTGAAAATATGTTCTATGTGAGATAGACAATATCGAATAGAGATCCTGCAAGTTACCTTACTGTGAAAATATGTTCTATGTGAGATAGACAATATCGAGATCCTGCAAGTTACCTTACTGTAAAAATATGTTCTTTGTGAGATAGACAATATGGAGTAGAGATCTTGAAAGTTACCTTACTGTGAAAATATGTTCTATGTGAGATAGATAATATGGAGTAGAGATCTTGAAAGTTACCTTACTGTGAAAATATGTTCTATGTGAGATAGACAATATCGAGTAGAGATATTGAAAGTTACCTTACTGTGAAAATATGTTCTATGTGAGATAGACAATATCGTGTAGAGATCTTGAAAGCTACCTTACTGTGAAAATATGTTCTATGTGAGATAGATAATATGGAGCAGAGATCTTGCAAGTTACCTTACTGTGAAAATATGTTCTATGTGAGATAGATAATATCGAGTAGAGATCCTGCAAGTTACCTTACTGTGAAAATATGTTCTTTGTGAAATAGATAATATGGAGCAGAGATCTTGCAAGTTACCTTACTGTGAAAATATGTTCTTTGTGAAATAGATAATATGGAGCAGAGATCTTGCAAGTTACCTTACTGTGAAAATATGTTCTATGTGAGATAGATAATATCGAGTAGAGATCCTGCAAGTTACCTTACTGTGAAAATATGTTCTATGTGAGATAGATAATATGGAGTAGAGATCTTGAAAGTTACCTTACTGTGAAAATATGTTCTTTGTGAAATAGATAATATGGAGTAGAGATATTGAAAGTTACCTTACTGTGAAAATATGTTCTATGTGAGATACACAAAATCGAGTAGAGATATTGAAAGTTACCTTACTGTGAAAATATGTTCTATGTGAAATAGATAATATGGAGTAGAGATCTTGAAAGTTACCTTACTGTGAAAATATCTTCTGTGTGAGATACACAAAATCGAGTAGAGATATTGAAAGTTACCTTACTGTGAAAATATGTTCTATGTGAGATAGAGAATATCAACTAGAGATCTTGAAAGTTACCTTACTGTGAAAATATGTTCTATGTGAGATAGATAATATGGAGTAGAGATCTTGAAAGTTACCTTACTGTGAAAATATGTTCTATGTGAGATA
>NW_013666377.1:186916-191843 GCF_000517525.1 Limulus polyphemus | reverse complement strand
AGATCTTGAAAGCTACCTTACTGTGAAATATGTTCTATGTGAGATAGACCATATCGAGTAGAGATATTGAAAGTTACCTTACTGTGAAAATATGTTCTATGTGAGATAGAGAATATCAAGTAGAGATCTTGAAAGCTACCTTACTGTGAAAATATGTTCTTTGTGAGATAGACCATATCGAGTAGAGATCTTGAAAGTTACCTTACTGTAAAAATATGTTCTTTGTGAGATAGACAATATCGAGTAGAGATTCTGCAAGTTATCTTACTATAAAAATATGTTCTTAGTGAGAGTGACAATATCGAGTAGAGATCCTGCGAGTTATCTTACTGTAAAAATATGTTCTTTTTGAGATAGACAATATCGAGTAGAGATCCTGCAAGTTACCTTACTTTAAGAAGATGTTCCTAGTGAGATAGACAATATCGTGTAGAGATCCTGCAAGTTACCTTACTTTAAGAAGATGTTCCTAGTGAGATAGACAATATCGTGTAGAGATCCTGCAAGTTACCTTACTTTAAGAAGATGTTCCTAGTGAGATAGACAATATCGTGTAGAGATCCTGCAAGTTACCTAACTGTAAAAATATGTTCTTTGTGAGATAGACAATATCGAGTAGATTCTGCAAGTTACCCTTTATTCTCCTGAAGAAGAATAGTCAACTATTCGAAAGCTCTCGAGTTTTGTGTCTCGTTTTGGGAATATAAAGATACACATTAGCACGAGGTGGTCTCAGTGAGCAAGTAACTGTTTAAAAAACCGCTACTGAGAAGAAAGCAAACCAAAAGATTGAAATGGGCATCTAACCACAAACAGTGAATAAGCAAAGTTGGAGATGTGTGTGTTTTTTACAGATGAATCCGAGTTCAAACTGTTCAACAACAATCGACTTTGGAAAGATGAACAGCATCATAGTTAATGTACAAATCTACAGTAAAGTATGGTGAAGGATTAGTACAGGGTTGAGGTTTCATCACAATACTGATAGCATGCTAACTTCTGACAAGTATATTCAGATTATTTTCAATCATGCAATTCCCTTAGGAACACGCCCCATCGGGCGACGATTCATCTGTCAGCAAGAAATTTATTACAAGCATATAAGTATGATGAAACGATGTATTGGTAATAAAGAAGCCTGTGGAACACTTACAACCATGAGTTATCCTGCACAAAATCCATTTGTGGATATTCTTGAGGCTCTATGGGTTTATGTAAAAACTGAGACGGTCAAAAGGCAACCAAAGAACTTGATTAGTTTGTGAGAGTGATACAGGCCGTTCGCCACGGTATTCCACAATCATACAATGATGAACTCTTTAGCAAGGTGCAATGCTTTGTATAAAGTAAAGGGCTCACATACAAAATAGGAGTACATTGTTACAACTTCTGTTATAATATTCTATACCATTAAAAATTTCTCCCCGTAGCTGTCATTACTCTGTTATTCCCGTATTGTAACATTGAGTGTTTCTATAATTATTTCCCTTACTGTAGATATATTTATGAATACATCTTAAGGTCAATTGAGTCAAGTTTGCTCGGGGATCATAGTCAGAACATATATATAACTGACATCCTAAGGAAAACAAATCAAAGTAGTTGAGAAAAGGAACACAATGTTGTATTTAACAGTTTTGGGACAAACAATATTCTATCAAACGATTTATAAGAGAATATTATTTTTGACACATTTTTCAGTCCTGAAACACGGAAGAGGACTCATGGATGTGTTGAAACCAATATTCTTGTACAAGTTTTTGATAAAATTTACTTTGTACGTAGAGTGTGATTTTGTCTTTCAAATCAGTTGAAAGTGAAACACTGTCTAGATATTTCTCAGTTTACATGTATGAATATATATGTACATCTTTCTCATTATTGCTAAAAACGCGTTGTCCTCATGCAAAGTTTGTAGGCGTTCATTATCTCATGATATAGACTTCTAATTTAAAAATCTAGTCTTGCGCTATCAGAGAAGTACAGAAACCACTAGCAATTAAATGCCACCACGACCGTGACTTCTAATAAGATAACTTTTATTTCTATTTTGTAACTCTCAAGCAGTATCGAAAATCAATGTTTGAGTCTCACTGGTAATTAAACATCCCTTGTTGCTCATGTTTTTCATACGCTGGAAAAACAATACAGTTTAATGCTGTTAAAAAACTAACTGAAATATTGTAAACAACGAACCCGGCTTAGACGTCTTTGGAGCTATATTTCAAGTATTAGATAATTTCCTTATTTGATGTTGTTGTTGACAAAGCCAGATAACCTTAGATTACAAGAAAACAAAATAAAATTAGAATGCTAACACTAGAAAGTAAAGCTTGGGGTTATTAGCATAGAATATGTAAGAATTAGAACAAAAAAGTGACATTTGAGGAACTCTAAACGTAAGATGAGGAACATAGACGACACAGAAAGAGGGTATGATATATGTAATGTTAATCATAGAGTGGAGAGTATAGTGTAAACTGAAGATTGTAGAACACTAAGCATAGGAAGAAAACCATAACACACGGAACGTGAAAAGTGTGGAACACTGCATAGGATTAGAAAATCTAACACACGTAGCGAGAAGATTGAATAACAATAAGTATACAAAATACAGGACGTGAAGACTGTGGAACACTAAGGTAAGGACGAAGAACGTAAAATACATATTGTACAGAAATAAGGGTGAAAACCATAATACAAACAGATAGTGAAGATGGTGAAACACTAAACTTAGTGTGAAAAACGTTTTGCACACGGATCATAGAGAGTGTAGAACACTAACCATAGAATTAACACAGAATACTCATATCTTGGAGATTAAGGACACTAGGAAAATGATTTAGAACATAAAATACATAGATTGGGGAGACCATGAAACACTAATCATGGGATAAAGAAAACAAAGCACTCGAAACATCAAGTTATGTTTAACATTAAGCATACAACATACACGTCGTGACACTTGTGGAGCACTAACTACAGAACGAGCATAAAATACTGATCATGAAGGTTGTAGAACACAAAGCAAGCGATGAAGTACATAGAACAGACAGATCGCAGATAATGTAGAACACTAAGCATGAGATGAAGTACATAGAACACACAGATCGCAGATAATGTAGAACACTAAGCATAAGATGAAGTACATAGAACACACAGATCGCAGATAATGTAGAACACAAAGCATGAGATGAACAGCATAGAACACACAGATCGCAGATAATGTAGAACACTAAGCATAAGATGAAGTACATAGAACACACAGATCGCAAATAATGTAGAGCATAAGATGAACAGCACAGAACACACAGATCGCAGATAATGTAGAATATAAGATGAACAGCATAGAACAGTGCAGAGTAGTCGAAGAGTTGGCTGTGGTTATTGCCGACTGTGTAGTCTATCAGTTCAACGGTAGAGACGTGGGTAGCCCTTGTATAGACTTGCGCGAAAATACCAAAACAATAAAAAGTGCTTACCCTCACGATCTCACTCTTGCGCTGAATTACGTGCTTTTGTATTTACTAATTTTTACTTTATGTCATCCTCAAAAAGTTTAAGCTATGTCAGATATATTATTCACTGGACTCACGGTCGTATTATATTTTCTATAATTTCGAAAACTTGGTTCTTTTGCGCTTTTACCCTTACAAAATATAGGGCTACAGTTTACAAAGTCATTTTTCCAGGCTTCTTGATCTTATCATAAGTATTAATCTAATTTCATATATTTCTTTGTTAGTCATTATTTTGTATATTTTAACTTGAAATGAGTTTAGTTTAGTATTTTTATATTTTCAGCAAACTTCAAACACGATTTAATTGTCATTAATCAATTTATATTTTACGCTAGAAAGCTGAATCTCAGCATTCAACAGTGGCTTACGAAAGAGGAGCGTTTTAACATCAGTGTCTTTTGATGGTTATGGTTTTAAAAACGCTCGTATTAATGTTTTTGTTCTGACGAATGTTCTCTCTCTCTGTACCTGTATGATTTATATGTGTGTGTATGTGTGTCTATTCAAGTATTATCTTGAGGATTGACATTTTTTATAAACAATCAATCCATCTGCGATCAAAGGTCAGTCACCACGCCTACGAATATTTCGTCTTATGAGTCTTTCCAGACCTTGTGCAGAATGTGTTAAAGTCGGTGTTTCTCTATAAAGACGCTATGGTTAAGTAGTACTGAAAAGCCTTCACGAAAACATTTATTTAATCTACTTCAGTAACTTTTTATAGCACAAAAATAGATCACATGGAAATAAACTGATTGAAATAAAAATCAAGAGATTGAACCGAAGGATTTAAAAGCAGAAAAGACACAGGAAGTAATCAAAGAATAGATAAACAGTAATTCTAAAATAGAAAACTCAAATAGTAGAAAAAAGTTTGGTACTGTAGTAATTCGTGTTGAATATCATTATGTAATTTTCAAGGTAATTTTTATTTTATTTAACCCAATTAAAAAAACGTCATCAACAAATCCAAAATCGATATTTATATCGCTAAAGTTACTTTCTTATTATAATTTTTTGGTGACTTTATCACATCTGCGACTCCAACAAAGTTATCAACGTCTTTATCACCATTGATATGAGATTTTGGTTGATTTAACAGGCTCCTAACGAGCCAATGAGGGACATTTTTGTTGAAAAAAAAAACCTACCCAATTCGGTTTTACTTAATTTGAACTAAACTTTTTGGACATTTGTATTGGCTAAAAAGAAGGCATTTCCTGCACTCTTTTATCGCTAGGGTTGCGAAAAGTGATTTGAAGTGGTAAGGTGACTGAAATCCGTCAGCGCATCACGAACTTAACAGTCAAGCACAAGAAGCATGGAAGTCTCCAAATGACACGCAGAGGTGTTCAGAAACCGTTTTAGAACCACCTTGGTAGATATTGTGCAGCAAACCGAGTACA
>NW_013666377.1:184968-186026 GCF_000517525.1 Limulus polyphemus | reverse complement strand
CTGCTAAATTAGGGACGGCTAGCGCAGATAGCCCTCGTGTAGCTTTGCGCGAAATTCAAACAAACAAGTACTGAATATTAGAAATAACAGAAAATTATAACAATAACTACAATTATTTTTGTAAAACTAAGCATCGCCTAAGAGATAATTAAACTCTTAAAACTATCTGTTCAGTTCAATTGAAAACTATTGCATTTTTAACTTTCGCGACGATTTTCAGTCCAAGGTAAAATATTACCTATTTTGTCGCATGATAATTTCGTTTCCCTAAGATAAAACCGAAAGAATCCAATTAAACCAAATAGCATTCGTATATACGCTGAGTTTAGCCTTCAGTTTCCCAAATGGTACAGACTAGCTGAGAAGAACAACAAAATTTTAGTATGTGACTGAAGGATTAAATGAAATCCAACGTATATCTTTTATTATCGGCTGTGCTTTAATGTGATTTTTATTTGCGTATTCCTAGACCGTGTAAATTATCCATTAATTATTATTAGAGAAACCATTGTAAGTAAAAACAAAACAATATAACCTTTTCTTAACCAACTGTGTCCTTATCGAATTTTTTGTAGCTTTACGCTCGAAACTTGTATTTGGATATTTAGAAGCCCCAGCCGAATATGTGTTGAACTAAATCCATGAAGTCTTCTACAATCAGTGGAGCTAATAGAGTGTTTTTCTTGTTTACAAACCACACGTTTTAATGTACTGAAATGAGAAACCATACTACGGAACACATTAAACGAAGTTGAAGTTCATGCGATTAAATTTCTCACGCTCAACTGGGTTCTCATAGATTATACTTTTCTCTTTTTTTACTAAACGATTTTATTAATTAAAAGAGTTAAAGATAAACAAAAAAAAAGTGTTCAACTCGTAGTAAACTAATACTGTTAATTACCTTTGTAAAACTATTTTACCCGCTCACACAGTAAACTAATACGGTTAATTACGTTTGTAAAACTATTTTACCCGCTCACACAGTAAACTAATACGGTTAATTACGTTCGTAAAGCTATTTTACCCGCTCACACAGTAAACTAATACGGTTAATT
>NW_013666377.1:183678-184028 GCF_000517525.1 Limulus polyphemus | reverse complement strand
GTTAATTACGTTCGTAAAACTATTTTACCCACTCACATAGTAAACTAATACAGTTAATTACGTTCGTAAAACTATTTTATCCGCTCACACAGTAAATTAATACGGTTAATTACGTTCGTAAAACTATTTTACCCACTCACACAGTAAACTAATACGGTTAATTACGTTCGTAAAGCTATTTTACCCGCTCACACAGTAAACTAATACGGTTAATTACGTTCGTAAAACTATTTTACCCGCTCACACAGTAAACTAATACGGTTAATTAGTTCGTGAAACTATTTTATCCGCTCACACAGTAAACTAATACGATTTTACCCGCTCACACAGTAAACTAATACGGTTAATTA
>NW_013666377.1:176039-182678 GCF_000517525.1 Limulus polyphemus | reverse complement strand
CAGTAAACTAATACGGTTAATTAGTTCGTGAAACTATTTTATCCGCTCACACAGTAAACTAATACGATTTTACCCGCTCACACAGTAAACTAATACGGTTAATTAACCTTCGTAAAACTATTTTACTCACTCACACGACAGCAGAGTAAAAAAAAGAGCTGAATAAGTATGAGCATATCACGCAAAATCTCTTACAAAGAGCTGGAATTTCAAGATATTCTTTTTAATTAATTTATTTTTTGAAGGCATACAATTTCACCCACAGCAGAGTGAGGGGATTTCTCTACAAAGAAAGGATTAAACAAGGTCTGAACTTTTAAGCTTAATCCCCTTCTAGTGGAGCTGGTTTCAATAGAAATTAATTAGTTTGGGGTCATTCTATTTTCCTCGCACAAGGGTAAAACGTCAGGGAGGAGTGTATAAAACAAAGTCGGTTTGTTTGTTTGTTTATCATAAATAACAAAACTATACAATGAGCTATCTGTGTTGCCACCAAATTTTTAACATTATAAGCCCTCAGACTTAAAGCTGGGTCATCGGAGAGTTTAAATAAAGTCCAAGCTTATGTAATAAGACATTTGGAGGTCTGTAGTTTTGCATGGTTTTTCTATTTCAAAATTAAATCAGTGAGGCATGTTTAAGCAAAATCTAGGCTTAGTTGATGAAAACTCTCAATAATTTGAGCCATTAATGAATTATTTTTGCCTCATAGTGAATCAGCTGATTAAAAATAACTAAACTAAGCTCTAGTCACAATCTCTACAGTACAGCGAACCGTAAGCTTTGCTTTGCAGTAAGTACGATTTCATTATACGTTAGCTAAATGTGATCATTATTTCTACAGTCGGAATTGAAACCCTCAGTTAAGTTTTACTTTTTACTTCTGAGATTCTAACTCCACTCTACATTCAGAAAGTCGTAGATTTCGCTGTGCAGAGAAAGTAAACTTCATCTTATAGTAAGTGTATACCATTCACAAAATATTCAATACAGCGAGTTTAAAAGTAGCTTCTAAAGATTTGAGTTTCATCCTACACTAAACTTAGCTACTAAAGATGTAAAGTCAGTTTATTGAGAACGAAGATGGTACGCCAATGGTGAATTCTCACGTTATAAAAGTATAGGCTTCCTTACTTAAAATGAAGCTTCGATTAAAATAAAAAAAAAAGACTTTATCGTCTCTATTCAATATAAAATGAGCCTCTGAAGCTTAAACTTCGATTGAAAAAGAAGAGACTTTTTTAAAGAAGAAATGTCTTGAGTTCTTAAAAATTGAAACTTTAATAACGTTTTTCTCCACACCGTGTGATATACTGATTTAGCAGTGGTGCTCCAGATGGGTTGTCTTCACTTTTTCTTTTTTTTTCTGTAGCGAAATATATTGTATTCGATGAGGAAGAAACCATCCCATAGAAAAAAGTATTTTTGCTAAATAATAACAGTGGGCTGTTCCGATGCGGAAGAATGTGGTTTCTAAATTTACTTCATGCTAAAATGAATATTATTTCTGTTATTTAATTTCTCATAAAAGTTCAAGCTACTTATATATAACTGTGAAGACAGTATAAAAGTCATGTGTCATGTAAGATATAAAGGACAGAAAATCTCCTTAGTTTGGAATACTTTAATATCAAGCAAGCTGATCAGAAACAAATAGTGTCATACACACATATAACACAAGTAAAACTTGAGTCCAGTCTAGTGAGTGAAAAAAGTATTTGCTAAAGTAGAATCCACTAAATCCTATTTACAAACCCTCGTGTATAAAATGGAAGTTTGAAAATCAGGAAGTGCTCTGAATGTTCAAGTCCTCAACAACCCACATCTTAAACTACCATTCACCTGGAGCCATTTTTAAAATAGGAGTTGCTTTTAATAAAACAGAAAAGAAATAAAATGAATGATTGAAAACAGATCACCGGGGTTGGTAAAATGTCTTTTGACTTTGTCATTCCATCCTCCATTAAGGTTAGCGCAAATAGCCCAATTTTTTAGCTTTGCGCTAATACAAAAATAAACAAACTATTAGAGAAACACACAAACTATGATGATGAGCATCATAAAACTTAAGATAGCTAAGTTAATAAATGTTTCTAATTAAAGAAAATAAAATTGAATTTACATTTTGATTTTCAAAGACGGGCTTAGTTTAAACAAAAACAATTTCAATGTTTTGACCAAAGAATATCACAAACATATATATGTTGTGTTATCCATTTTTATACTTTCAGTTTTTTTTTCTCCTACTGAAAACTCGATGGCAGAAAAATACTCAGAAGTCATTTCGGTATCAATACATCATCCAAATAGTGCCAAACAGCAGGGATCGAACGTCGAATTTTAATGTTATAAGCCCTCATATTGCTTTCAAGAATCGAACCGTACGTTTTTATTTTTAATGAAAAATGTGATTCGCAATAAGCACATTTTCTAAATCCGTAACAACCAAAGATGTTCCATGGGCGAAACATTAAGAAAAGTAAACGTCGCGTGACGGTGGATGTTAAGTATCGTAGTACGGCCAAAAATGAGTGGCTAAATAAACGTGACCTTGTATAATCTATGGAAATGTACCCATTGAATGTTTTGACGCAGCCAAATAGGTTCGAAGAATGTGTGTAAATGAAAGGTAAACAGAGGAAACAAACGAGTACTGGTAGGGATCAGTGATTTGTCAGCTGAACTTACGGTGCAAAGTTTTCCTGTAGAAATAAAAAAAATAATCTTTTGGCCTTTTAATTATATCTGAAACTCTAGTAATGTTGAACTCGATATTTTAGGGATCAGTGATTTGTCAGCTGAACTTACGGTGCAAAGTTTTCCTGTAGAAATAAAAAAAAAGAACAAGAAAAATAATCTTTTGGCCTTTTAATTATATCTGAAACTCTAGTAATGTTGAACTCGACATTTTTCCATCACAGGCACTACCCGAATTTTATTTCACAATTTGAGCTTCTTTCTTTCTTTCTTTTTATTGTAATTTTGTATTTTCTCCTTCTCTCTCTCTCTCTCTAACGCTTATATAACTGTATATTTAATATATATATATATAGAATAATTTAAAGTTTCATTTGTACTAAAATTATCTAATGTTTTAGAATAAAATTCTGAATTGAATTTATAGGATTTCTTGCACTGTTTGTCACTCCTCTGCCGAGGTTCACCTAGGGACAAGCTACGCTGGGCGTTTTCCCTCTATGACATCAATGGAGATGGCTGCATTACTAAGAAAGAAATGACAGATATTGTGTGTTCCGTTTACGCCCTACTAGGCCGAAGATCCCATCCCGCTGTTGATGAAAAATCCTTGCGGGACCATGTTGACAGGATCTTTCTGGTGTGTTTCTTGTGTTTTTTGTTGTTGTTTTTTTCATATTTACCCTTTAACCTCTTACGTGGGTAGAAAGGATAAAACAATAAAATACCACAGTTTCAACAAATAATTATATTTTATACCAACAAAAAAAAATGTGCATGCATTGTTGCTTTACTCAAATCATTTTTGTAGTAAAACTTTCCCGAATTCCAATAACAAAATTAAACGAGTAAGGACAATGTAAATTTAGACCTTTTTATCATCAAGTTGTGATTGCCAACTAAACATCTGAATGAGAGACTCGTTCGAACTTTTATGTAACAAGGGCTGTCATGATAAAGTGAGCTCGTCCAACTCTTGACGGTTCCTGTAAACTCGGCGTTTTGATTTCATTCGCTGTGATACTGTAAAAGTATTTCACTTTATTGAACTGTAATAAACCCGCACTTAAAACAAACCTCTTGTTATCATTAAATAAATTCGAGGCTAGTTTTACTGAGCTATTAACAACGAACGTTTGCACGAAGAAATTCTTAATAAAGAATGTTAAAGCAGTTATGTCTTTCACTGCTATAGGCACACATATATATAATTATATGGAACACACTATATAACCTTTGTTTTAGCCTTATAAAGTGCAATATTAACCACACGTAAGTTTGAAATTTTGTACCACCATGAAGATAACCAACGAAATGCTAAAACATGTTTTCTTATTTTTAATGGGTATCCAAAAGTAGCCTGACACTGGGAGAGTTTTTTCTATCTATAAACTGGCAGCGAAAGTGTTAAATTCTAATGGGAATCACATCAGTAAATATTTTTCTTTATGAACATTGAAATCTCAACGCTCAATTGTCTAGTATTGATACAAATCGTTGGGCGTTATAATGTGATGGTCAGTCCCTCTATTCGTTGGTAAAAGAGTAGCCCACGAGTTGGCGGTGGGTGGTGGTGAATAGCTGCCTTCCACCTAGTCATACACTGCTAAATTAGGGACGGCTAGCGCAGATAGCCCTCGTGTAACTTTGTGCGAAATCCAAACCAACTCCTCCTCTATTGTTTTTGCTTGACTGTTAGTCGCAATGTGCGAGTCCACACTGTATAAATACTTATTTAAAAAAACACTAAAAATTTTGCTTTTAATGAAGCTGTAACTTGAAACCTTGTCGCTAGAGTTCGTGATGAATGAATGGTCAAAAAGGAGATGATTTCTGAACGCTACGTTTCAATGATACTGATAGTAAACAAGAACTTGTTATATTAACAAAAGACAAGAGATTTTGAAGGTAATGTTAAAAATAAAATAAATGCCTTTGTATTAAGGTAGATTACGTAAGCAACAGGGTTGAGTTTTAAAATAAGTTTTTATAAATTTATAGGAATTCTGGGTAAAAAAATATTGCTTTCTTTAGCATTAGCTTTGCTTCGTACTATGTTGGAATATTAGGATTTGTAACTAAACTTCAAACATCAATTTTACATGTAGCTCACCTATTGTTGCTTATTTAAACATAAATCTGACGCTTCTATAGAAATAACCTAGGTATTTTAAAGAAGTCCAATTTAATGGTTCGTTTTTTACATATATGATTGATATACTTTCGCAAAGTTATACAGATATTTCTGAAAATGTTGTGTCATAAGTTAAGCATGTTTTCATTTGGCAGTAAAATATCAAATAATTAATATATGTTTTGTTTTTTTTTTGTAGAAAATGGATTTAAATAAAGATGGCGTTGTAACCATAGACGAATTTATGGAAATATGCACTAAGGTAAGTGACGTAGAGGAGTAACATTAGGATACCTTGTCTTTATCAGACTCTACAAAATCACTGAATTAAGAGATACCGCCACTTTTGTATGTTTTAAACACTTTTTACTTCGCAAAACAAATTCAGATATAATCCTAATTTGAAATATTATGCCTATAACAAAGCAAAAGCAATTTTATAAAATAATGCCAATCGTCTCGTCAGCTTAGTGTTATTTATGTCAACAATCTTGTCACTCTCAGCTTATTGTTATTTATGTCAACAATCTTGTCACTCTCAGCTTATTGTTATTTATGTCAACAATCTTGTCACTCTCAGCTTATTGTTATTTATGTCAACAATCTTGTAACTCTGAAATACTCATAACTGTTCATGAGCCATGGCTAGACCTCAAAGACGACATTTCATTTTTACACCTATGGGTGGAGCCATCAGACTAATAGTAACTAGCCAATCACTGCAGACTGTTAAAACTTGGCTATATATGTCTCAAGATGTCGTTAGCAGGATGTGAAACTGCTTCCAAACGAACGGTACAATTTCTCGGACACCATACATAACACAAGCAGACCACTTGTTATGGCTTATCGTAATCGTACGTGCTGAATCAGATCGAATCTGGACGTTGTTTCAGTGTACAGAGGGTTAGCAACATTCTAACAAGTGTTTCGCGTTTGCTTATTTGAAGTAAATCTGTGATCACGTGATAGGGTATATCTAGAATTTCAGGGAAAGGGCAAAGGACCAAAATAACTCTGTGAGTCAGAAACTTATGAACATTTAGTTAGTGCACAAATGATGGTATTTTAAGATAATTAGTAAATAACAACAGATTGAAAACTGTATTTTTACATATGCCTACTTATGTTTTTACAAGTGCAAGTCATCAACTGTATAGATCAAATCATTTTATTAATATTGGGTATTTACAATACCTACAGCTTGCAACACTAATTACGACGTTAGTAATGGAGTACGCGTGCATGATTAAGAAGTCATGGGTGATGTTTAATTAATTTTGTCACAATCTCACTGATATTGATGTGAATATCATAATGAAGTGCAATCATGGATAAAGCAACCAGCCTATGACCTCACGTGCGCCCAGTCACTAAAATAAGGAGAGTCGTATGAATGTTCTTTCTAGTATGGTGTCAGATTAAATCAAAGACTGAAGAAATTACACTTCATTGTTTTGTTTTTTTATTCTTCCAATGCTATTTGCACCATTCTTACTCACTAGACAAAGACTGGGATACTAGTAGGTCAGTATCCATAAACGATGTATCGTCATTATGATTCTCCATCCACAGGGTATGAGGCATGGCATTCACACTGCTAGTTTTTATCGCCAAAAACCTAACTTCAAGTTGTTACCCGATTTTTATATAACAAAATTGCTGTTGAACGGTTGTGATAAATCAGCTGGGTTTCAGCTTAAACATTAGATCGATGGCTCTGAATTAATTGTTTGTTTGTTTGTTTGTTTTTGAATTTCGCGCATAGCTACACGAGGGCTATCTGCGCTAGCCGTCCCTAATTTAGC
>NW_013666377.1:163732-175760 GCF_000517525.1 Limulus polyphemus | reverse complement strand
ATTCGAACCCGCGACCCTCAGATTGCGAGTCGAGCGCCTTATCCACCTGGCCATGCCGGGCCTCTGAATTAATATAATTCTCTATATCAATTCATCGATTCCATTATTTAGCTTTCCAAGTACTTTTGTTTCATCATACCAAGTATGTCAGTTTTGTTTCGTAACTTCTTTACACCTTCCATCACATTTTATATCTCCTAATATGCGTGATAAATTCCCAAGTCTCTTTCTTGAAGTTTTTAAACCAGCGGCTTTAGAATGTCTAAAGAATTATTGAGAGTTCAAAATGTGACAAGTTTGAAATCTTTAGAAAGACGTTAGTGAACCTTCGCTTGTAATGTCACCATCTCACATCCAGTTGTCTTCATTAACATCTTGATATTCCTTTTTTTCTTTCCTTTGGTTGCAATTATGGAAAGTCTTTGACAGGTTTAAAATGACATTTCAAATACGCACTTTTTTTTTCACTTTCATTCAAAGCTTATAATAAAATCCCCTTGGAAAGTATTTTACTTATGTCATAAAAAAATCTCAACCTGGAAAATTTCTGTTGTAAATCGGTGCTAGATCTTTTAGAATCATCGCCGTGACTGATAGATACCGCCTGCGATCGTTCTGGAGAAGGAAAGATAGGCAGAGCTTCTTCAGGTGCAGAAACTACAAGGGAGCTACTAGTTAACTTTATTTCAAGAAGCATGAGAAATATTGGGGTCATTTTTATTGGGGGTAAAAAAATTGACCACGTTAATGTCTTTAGCAAGCTATTGGTTAACAACACGGAGTAATGAAACCGATGAATTTCAATTATTTTTCTGGTATATACAAAAATTTAGAATGACATAATATTTGCCTGATAAGTTTTAATACGCTGAAAAGCCTCAGAGTAAATATAAATCGGTTGAGGACTTTACGGCCTATGCACGACAATATAAAATGTTTAATTAACAGTAATTTGTGGTTTGTGGATATGTCAGTCAGCCAAAGATCTTATAACTTGAACAAAGGATCTTGAGACAGTGTTTTAAACACTTTGGGAATAAACCTCAATTCTAGGATTTGTTTATAGTCTTCTTGGACGTTATTTTCACTCTTGATAATGCTTTTTTTTAATTCAAATATCTCTGTTTGACATGTTTGAAAGGCACAGGAATTTTGACAAGATATCAGATAAATTTGGTACGGTGGGAAGGCAAACTATTCGGATGATCTCGAAAATATTTGGTAAACGTCACGCTAATGATGCTTTACAAAGTTAACGGGGACGCTATATTCTCATGATATTCTAAAGAACGGCAGCATAAACATATTTAGCATCAGAAAAGAAACCAAACAACCCGAACCCTTTCTGAAAATGGACTTTTCTTCTGAGGAACGAAAGTTCATTTTAAATTGTCATATTACGCAATACTAGTTTTAAAAAACAAAGTATTTGATGGATATTTTACACACTCTTGTCTTTTTTTTTTGATGATACCAAACTTGTCTATGATGAATTTTTATGACAGTCTTCTCCAAAAAACAACAAGAACGTAGTTATTATCTCGTAATGGTATTCACAAATAATTAGCTTTTCTTCATATCCCGTGATTTCCTGTAAATCTGTTGTAGCTGAGGTCTTGTTGTTGGACTAAAAAAATTTGCTGTGTATTGTGAGAAATGTAAACTATCTCAAAGCTTGTATGTTTGGATAAGTATGGTTTTGCTTTTTTTTGTCACATTTTTCCTTTATTTTTTAACTTTGGGGTGGGGGTGACAAAGGTGCCATGTTGCTAGTAAGACACTAATGCGGCTTTAAATTTCTGTGCTTGTGGCACTTCCCCTTTAAACCTAGCGCTTACTTTACTTATGGCTCTTCCACCTTGAAATCTCTCGTGGCTGTCTTGGTAGTCTTTTACACGCAAATCTGAGTGTAGGAGTGCTCAAACTGTGAATTTATCCACGGAGTCGGTGCTTTTAATAAAACTTAAATTTTTATTTTTCGTCTTTACTCTATTTAATTAAAGTGGCTAGGCATTTTCCTCCCAAATTAGGGTTTTACGCAATGTACTTTTGTGAAAAAAAGCCCGTTTCTGCGGGTGGTCACACCTCAGAGCACCCACGGAGTCAGCGCCTATTATCGATTTACTGCATAAAATAACGACTAGCTCAGAATTTAGAACAGACTCTGCGTTTTTCCTCTTTTCCTTCGTTAGATGATTTTGTTTTGCTTAACACACACAGCTTAAAATAAATAATAACGCTAAGAACGAACTAAAGCGAAACTATCCATTAAAAATTTGTTCTTATAATTATTACTTTACGAAAGTGATATTTATTAGGTTTATATTTCATTTATATATGTCGAGTTTGCATTCTACCTTTAGCAAGAGCCCTTGAGCTTCTTAATGAGATGATAAATCATTTAAAGGGTTGATACTAATGTTCAGCTGCGCTTTATCAAATATCTTATACTTTCATTGTAATGTGTCTTCAGCGAAGTACCCTGTTTCAGGGTACTGTAAAGTCATTACGTTTATGTCAGGCTTTTGACATAGTATTTATGTATACAAGAACTGCCTCGTGCACGTGCTCTTTCATACAAATTTTTATTCGCTAGAAGTTTAGAATTAATGGCAAAGCCATTCGCCATTCGTTACCATTAACGAATGACTCATGTTTATAAACTACATTTGACAAAGCGATTAATTAGTTTATGTAAAACTTGTTGTCAGAGAATTGTAGATATTACGAACCAAATTATACTGCTTGATACATGCTGGGTTCTAATACATCGGATCTTTTTTTGTTATAAGTATATAATAAAGATTATTCAGACAGCAGTGAAGCCTTACGATGAATATATTCTTTATTTTCCATTTGTGACCATTATCAAGACTTCTGATATCTTATCCAAGATAAATATGTATCTTAAAAACTTACTTCAAGTATTCACTGTTAACATTGTTAGAATGACAAGAACTTCTTAGATAATTCGGTAATAATAAGTTTTCACATTGCATATGCAATATTGTAATGTGCTTAATGCAATTTCAGATTTCAATAAAAATTTATACCGTTAATTTTTATGTACCCTCAATTTTTATAGGATACAATATGCATTCTTTCTTTATGTAATATATTATCGCCTTGCTTATATATATTTGGAGATTTTGTCTGAAATATTACTTCAGTATAGGCTAGTCACCATGAATAATCAAAATAAGAGATACACTAATTTAAAAAAAACTACAAAAATATAGCCAAATCGCTGACCAAGTGTAAAAAACACAATATGTTTTTGTTATATAAATATGTCTTAAACGGAAGTCAACTCTACTATATGTGTTTATACGTACTTAAATAAAGAGCCATTTGAAAAAAAATGCTGTCCATTCCTAAAGGTCATCATGTACGTAACTTAAGGTCATCATGTACGTAACTTAAGAGTAATATGGATGAATATTTTTGAACCGGAGATTTATCACACCAAAAATAAAATAAAAAAGCTGAAGTGGAATGACCACCAAACCAGAGTAAAGCCAACCCAATTCGAAAATTTTTATTAAAAATGACGAATGAAAAATGTTAATTCAAACAAAAAGTGTGTTTCTTACCTCAATTATTTTAGATTAAAGAGGAATACAATTTCAAAGCCGAAATGTGAATTTTCGGACCTGTTTGTCTGGCCTCATAGATTCCATTAGAAGACTTGACAGGTTTGTGGTCGAATGGTATCATTGTGACTATAGTTTCTTCGGCCATCTTTCTCATGGAAATAACCACCAATTTACAGCTGTTTTTGAAAGCTAGTGAACGTTTGACTTGTGAACCTTTATAAGATTCAATTCTTATTTTTTATCTTTTTCTAACGATACCAAGAGATTCATTGCAGTTACCTTTTTTATCGGAAGATCCTCTTTTGTAACCATAGCCTTCACTTTAAAAATGATCCACATTGGCTTAAGATGTAGTTTTCAGAGTCCATTGATATCCTAAGCTATGCTGTGCGAATGTTTCTGTGATTTCTATTGAGAACACTAAAAGTACCCTTATTCGAAATGCTTTTCCTCTTGGCCTTACATCGTTTAATAATCTCGGTGTAATTCTCCAAAGACTGACCGAGCGGCATTACACTGTGAAATGGTCGGGAATTCGTCACTGGTCAAACATACGGGTTCTGAATAAGTCGCTCGCTGCACTAGGGTTCACATATGTGACTACACTCACTGTATTTGCATGTGCAACTAGTTTTCTATAAAGTGGAATAACCGTCTATATTTCAAACGATTTTTGCTATTCTTTCGTGTTTTTTGCTTGTTGGTTTTTTTTTTTGATAAAATGTTTAAAATAAGATAACTAATTTTATCACAAAATCATTGTGAAGAATAGAAGTGTTTATTTAAAAAAAAATTCTGTGGCCCTTTTTGTGAAAAAAATGGAAACGAAATATATAACAAAGCAGTTTGTGTTATAAAAACGTGTCTTGGATTATATACCATTTAATAACATTCTGACATGCTCGTAAAAACATGCTGATATTCATTTGTTTCATTTATTTTTACTTGTTTTCATTTCATCATCTCTGTCTTTTTCTTGTCTAGGATGAAACGATCTCCAAGTCTTTATCTCTTTTCGACACGGTGTTGTAAACCGACAAAAGCTATAAAATGTTTCTTTGGGCGTGTCAGTCGTTGTATCGTCATCAAGTGGCATTGTTGTACACTACTGTCGTGTCTCTTCATTGCATGAGCGATGTTAAAACATAGGTGTGGGTAATAGTAAACGCAGCTTAATTAAAAATGTTGTTGTAACAATGTCGTGCGAGTGTTTCAGCCCAACCATATTTGTACATCCATGAATGACGTCATGACATTGAATATGTCTTGATTTACTGTTGCCGTTGTTTCCATCAAAGCTTTAATAACGTTTGTTGAACCCTTATCCTCTCCATCCTCCAACAAAAGAAGGCCATATTTATCGAAAGTGACTGTTTTTTTACCTTTCCTTCTGAAAGAACAACTACTTCACTTAGTCTGTCCAGAATGAAGATTGTAGAAATTATCTCATATAGTATAAGAAAATAGTATTATACAGCGAATAAAAATATATATACTTCTCATAAAGCAATTTGGGGTAAAAGGACAGTGAGATAGATTCAGTTCATTTGATTATACCTGACAAAAGAACGTGAAAGTAAATAAAATGAGGCACAGTCCATCATTACTTCACGTGAATCTACCTAGGATTAAAGAACCAAAACTTAGTAAATATAGAATATGAAATACATTTATATAGTCCAGCTTTACTTCACACATCTTTACCCCGGATTAAAGAAGATTTACAGTCCATTCTTACATAAACTTCACATAGATCTTTCTAGGGTTAAAGAAAAAGTAAAAACTACGGAATAGAGAAGATGAATTATAGTTTATCATTACTTCATATAAACGTAAATAGGCTTAAAGTAAAAAAAAACGAAGGAATAGGGGAAGATGGGATACAGTTCATCTCTAGTTCAGAGCCAGGATGCAGTTCTTACAACTTTATATAAACCAGTCTCTAGTGAATCGTTCCAAGAGAAAGTACAGAACGTGCCTTGCAGATTCTTATCACTTTACGTAGATGATTCTCGGGTTAAAGTTACAGAGAAACCAGACACTAACGCGTAGGAAATTAAAGATATCATACAGCCCATGGATAATAGCTCTTACGATACCAGATATCCATGAAATATTAAAAAGACACTTTAATCCATTTCTCGAAGAACTTTTACACTAGAAACGTTAAGGAAACGCCCATAAAAATTTAAATTATATATCAAAAGAAATCCAGTTATCCATCTTTTCTATAAATAGTATGTTTCCAGGAATAAAAATATCCGCTTCAACCTATAAGTTTTGTGAAGTTTATTGATTTGTGTGAGATACTGCAGAATAAAAAAAATATTTTAGTTAAAGCTTTCTTACAAAAAAGAAAAATCAAATGATGTTTATGATGTTTTATTTTACAGTATTCTATATTTTTGCTACATTTTATTTAATCGCTTGATTATTATACGTTATAGCTTTTTTTTCCGAAAGCTTACTTTTTTTCGTTAAAGAAATTGTGAACATTTATCGCATGTGTAACAATAAAGTTGAACATTAAAAAAACAGAAGTATCCTTTCAATATCAATACTTTTTTAACCGGTGTGACCCCTCGGTAAATTGTTCTATCATAATAACAATAAATCTATTACCTGTCATGAAAACTACCTGAAATAATAAATCTATTACCTGTCATGAAAACTACCTGAAATAATAAATCTATTACCTGTCATGAAAACTACCTGAAATAATTCATTTACATTTCTGTTCTTCTCTCATTAAAAACTAAACCATAATCATATTGTTGTTTTTCTTTATATACGCTCCACACAGTGAAGAAAAAAAAAAGGTTTCTTCCTATATACCGTCAGGGTTTCCACGAAAGAACGTCTATAGTTTCTATATATCAGTTTCACGAAAAGCTGCGAGTCATATCAGTTGCCAATTGCAGGAGTGTTTTATTCAGTTAAGAGTGGCGCAACCACTGAACCTGTTACTGGTTTTTGTGGCAATCACTGAACTTGTTACTGGTTTTTGTGGCAATGACAGAGGCAGAAATTAAAAAATGAGGGTGCTCAAAATTAGATTAGCCGTAGACGGACTTTTCGTAAGCTCTTTTCTTTCAGCAAGGTTTGTTGTATAGTGTATCTATAGGTGTGTAATGTGAGTATATATATACATACATCAAGACTGTCTTAAGGAACAACGTTATTGTATTTTTTCCTAGGAAGATTAATGAGGAACATTTGTGGAAATGTGATTCGCAATTTTTCTTGTTATGAGAATTAGAAATATATATATATATATCTGACAAATTGTCAAAAGTTAAGTCCAATTAAATTTAGACTGCACAACAGTTTGAGAAGGAATTAGTAATTAAAAATCTACAATACAATCTATTCATTCCAAGGACATAAGTGCTCGGAACTTTGAAACTACAACTTGCTGAGATAAAACTAAGACTAACGAGATGACGCATATTTTCACATCAAACAATTATTGTACTATTAGCTCTGATAAAACTGCAATGGGGAAACGTAGGCCGAAATAAAAATTTGGAGAGTAATGGTCGTTTTTCTAACTTTATTCTATGTTAATTCACTTAAACCTGCATACTGACTATAAGTAACAACAGATTTCGATTCGATAATTACTTTTAACACAAAAGAATATTTGTTGTGTGTTAGTCACGGCTCTTTACTTGTTCATCGTTCTTGTTTTAAGGATTCGTCAAAGCATATTGGTTATACATAAGTTAATCAAAACTGAAAGAAAAAATGAATTATTTCAGGGCTAATATTTGCACATTGATAATCATGAACCATTACTCAAACCTACTAAATTTTGAAATAAATAAATTTTCAAGCTAGCCAGTTAAATTAAAATATTATCAAACAAAGGGAATTACTTACAGAAACGTGTAATATTACTACAATGATTAATAATATTTATAATTGTTTTAAACTTTTATGTCAAAATCTTACAAAATTTGAGGATATTATAATACCAATCAAACATTCGGTTTATTACAACTGCCAATCTTAAGGGTTTTTTTTTCTAGGTTTTAAATACATTATAATTGTTTTTGTTAATTCTTATAAAAATAATGACAGGGTAGGTGTCGCTTCGAGAGCTACAATCTGAATTTGACATTCTTTTATTATTATTATTCTTTTTTCAACTTGTTATAATTAGTTATTATTACTCAGAAAACTTCTTTCCCAAATTGTTATAAATAGCGAACATGACTTAACAGCTGCGCACTACTGACGTTCAGCCTATAAATGCGCACATGAGTAAATGGAAATAAATTGAAATCCACAATCTTTGGTGTATTTCTGTTTGTAATAGAAATATACAAATTACCACTCCAGATGGGTCTAAGTAAAATCAAATAAATATATATCGTTTCACAGTTAATTAAACTTTATTTGGCATGCTAGTATTGATTGCAAATCAACTGTTGGGTGTGTATTACGTTTAGAATCCAAAGCAAATTTCCTACCTCTTGTGAGCTATAGTGTCTAATTCGACATTTATTTTAAAAAACAAAATGTTCTATAGTCTATGATATTTAGTCTGAGCTTCAAATAGTTTTAAATACTGTAAATTTTTATCCGTGGTCCGAGTTGTATATTTTGGTATTTCAGTGTATTTAAGAAATGTTTATATAATATTTTGAAAGTAGAAATATGTTGCAATTCATTTTCTAAAAAAAGAACAACAACAAAATATTCATTCCATCTTCATAAGTGTATCCCTGCATAAACATAACCTTGGCTTGTTTGCAGTTTAAACGTTTTGTACTTTCAGTGGAGTTTAATATGGACACTATTTTGTAATGTATCGACCACGTTTGTGCTATGTGGTAGGAATAATATCGATGTTAGTATATTGTATTTCAGACCATTAAAAAGTTGCAAAGTATGAATGATGTGCCAACTCTTCTTGAAAACGTTTTCAGCTTTCATATATATTATCCATAAAGTTTTGAAATTAATATGTGATTTTCAAGATGTTTGGATTATCAGTCATGATTTTCCAGGAATTTTGAAGTAAATTGTTTTATATAACACAGCATACCATTAAATCGAACCGAAGTCTAAATTAAATTAGATGTTTTCTAGTTCTAACTTAAGAAGTTATTACCTATAAGTGAAACTTCTAAGAGCAGTTAAAAGATAAAAAAAGTCGATCCTTCAAACACAAATATTTATATCTCAGACATTCAATTATATAATGTATTAACTTTATATCTGAGCAATTAATGAGATGTTCGTAACAGCTACTCTAAAGAAATCTAGCTACGTTTTCTTTAACGTAACCATCCACTGAATGAAACTTTGATAATGTAAACCTATTGGCGATTTTGTATGTGATTGTAAAAGATGGCTTGATTTTTTATATAATATCTCTATTAATTTTTTATCTTTTTAAAATCTCTCTTGCCCACATTTGTATTATGCTTTTATAATAGTTATAGCATACCATGAAGATAGTGTTATTGAAACATGGCATAGACATATACATCTCCTAGCCTGACCTCATTTAATCGTTAGTATCTTAAGAATATAAAACCAGGAAATAGTTATATACTGACAACGACACGATTCTTTTTGTTCTATTTTCTAAAACGTGAATTGAAGTTTTTCGTTTGTTTTGGAAGACAACTGGAAAATGGCATATCATATCCTTCTAAATGTTGATGGAGGAGAAGGGGTATTATTTTGTTATACCTGAGAAATGCTTGTCATCGTTAAGAATATCTTGAGATGTTGCACGAGGTATCTGTATCTGAAGGATTACTACTTTTTTTAGTAATATTGAGGTAAAGATTACACAAAAACTTATTAGTATGCTTAGTTATTTCAATTAAAAAGAATACCCAAAACTTATTAATGTGCTTAGTTATTTCAATTAAAAAGAATACTCAAAAACTTATTAGTATGCTTAGTTATTTCAATTAAAAAGGATACCCAAAAACTTATTAATGTGCTTAGTTATTTCAATTAAAAAGAATGCCCAAAACTTATTAATGTGCTTAGTTATTTCAATAAAAAAGAATACCCAAAACTTATTAATGTGCTTAGTTATTTCAATTAAAAAGAATACCCAAAACTTATTAATGTGCTTAGTTATTTTAATAAAAAAGAATACCCAAAACTTATTAATGTGCTTAGTTATTTCAATTAAAAAGGATACCCAAAACTTATTAATGTGCTTAGTTATTTCAATTAATTTTGCCAACTATTTTTTGTCCTCTTTGGGAAATGTTCAACTGTGAGAATTTTTAGCAAATTGCTTTCTTCAGACAGATGTTTCTCTTGTTTATTAACTGGTTGTTATAATTTTAGCAATAAAATCCCAAAGCAATCTAAACTAGTAATATATGTTAAATGAAAATGTGTGTAAAGTATTTTTTAGTTTGAATTGAATATGAATATAAAATAAGTGTTTTGTATGATACACATTGTTTGCAAAAGAACTGATATTGGCCATTTTGTAAAGATTGATTTGTGTAATTGAATGATGTATTGTAATAAAATGTTGAAATAAAGTGGTATTTTTGTGAAAAATTAAAACAGTGTGTTTAAGGTATTGTAATATTACACAGTAATATCTACCGAATAGAAATATGAAGCCTAATTTAACAGCTAATATTTATTTTGGGGGATAATTTATGTTACATTTTTGTTTGGCAAAAACATGCCCAATAATCAAAACTATCATTTTCTATTTATCATTTTAAATGAACACAAACTAACTACACGATGGACTATCTCCGTAGTTCTCAGCCTAAGTATCGAAACTCGGTTTTCAGTAATGTGAATCCGCAGACTTACCGCTGAGCCACTGGGGGGCCACCCACTAGCTTCGAAATTTATATTAACGTTATTGAATTTCTCATCAGTATCTTATATCTGCTGTGCTGGTTACTTACATTTGCGAAAACGTTCGCAAGTGTGTTTTGTACAAAATTTTAATTGGTTGCTCCCTGGTTGCTTCAAATAATAATAATAACAACTAAGGCTTATTATTTTAAAATGAAAACCCTTAGAAACACAATCTCTGCAGCGATTCTAACTATTCTTATATATTCATGAAAAAAAGACTTTAAGACAAATGTATTGCTTTGGCTTCGAGAGTACGTTAGTTATTAATACGCTGCTGCTACCCTGGCCTGGCAAGCTCGCTTTTTCGGCCATAGGGGCGTTATCATGTTACGGTTAATTCCACTATTCGTTGGTAAAAGAGCAGTCTAAGAGTTAGCCGTGGATGTTGTTGACTAGTTATCTTCCCTCTAGTGTAACACTTTTAAATTAAGGTCAGCTAGTGCAGATAACCCTCGAGTAGATTTACGCGAGGGTTCGAAAACAAAAATTCTCCCATCTTACTTTACTTTAAGTGATATCGCAGAAGCTTTTATTATAATGACGCTTAATTGCTCGCTCACTAAGTAATAAAGACTGTTTAGAAACAGAGTTTGACGTAGGGTAATGTTTATAAATTCACCCTGAGTTGCGTGTTTGATATTTATTCTAGAATGCCGCTTTTAAATGGTCCAGATAATTATAAAGATTTTGCCAATAAATCGTGTGACTAGCAAGCTACCTCTTTACATTGAGATTTTACTTGTAACAGAATTGTAAACAGCAACGTCAATAAGAGTGAGTCATCATATAAACACCTTAAAGACAAAATTTTGGTAATACACCTTAAATCATAAGCTGAACAAAATTTATGCTGATTGAGAGTGGCAACTAAACATTACAGCTAAGGATTGTGGACGATTAATTTAAAAAAATTTTATTCAAAACTTGTAAATTATGTATGAAAATTCATGGTGAACTACAATTGTGCTAAACATATTGCACAACTCGTTTTCAACAATTATTTATACATTCTCATTAGATTTTCCGGTCCTGAGAACTCCAAAACCCCTTCGATCCGATATAGGGTCACAAATATGGAAAGTTCCGAAATGTGAAATTAGATTACTGCCTCGTTTGGCTGCTTTTTAATGCTAATTTTAAAGTAATTCAATCAAATTTGAGATCTCCATTTTTAGGACCCTCTCACAACTGTTTCGAAAATTTTCTATGCTTATATTCTTGGAGTGAGTCAAAAACATACATGTGAAACTTCAAGTAATTTTGTAAATAACTGTAGGAGTATAAAAAATTAAATAAATATAGAAACACAGTTACACAAATTAAGCAAAACTAAACATTTCTATAGGTATTGGGACTTGATAAAGATTTTTAATTAACAGTAAACACTAGTAGTTAATAAAGATTTTTAAATTAACAGTAAACACTAGTAGTTATTAAAGATTTTTAAATTAACAGTAAGCACTAGTAGTTAATAAAGATTTTTAATTAACAGTAAACACTAGTAGTTAATAAAGATTTTTAAATTAACAGTAAACACTAGTAGTTATTAAAGATTTTTAAATTAACAG